>NC_069501.1:991559412-991569412 GCF_027579735.1 Bombina bombina
CTACCTTTGGTAACTTCAGGGAATACGGTGTTACTGCTAAACACTGACCAAAGATTTCTTCAAACCTTAAGAAGTCTGAGGGAACCCAGATGAAAACAATATTTGGGCTATAAGAAGAAAGGAAAACAAAAAAAAGGATAACTACATCACCAGAACGGATCATCACCCCTGACCTCTGAATCAAAGAGAAGGTCAGGTGACTTATCAGAAGCACCAGGAACAAACAGTCTGTGAATCCCTCACAGTGAAGATAATCAGCGGTTGCAACCAGGACAGATTAAGGTACCTCTACACTAATTTGCACTACGTTTTTTAAAACACGCAAACTGAACTTTAAAGACATCAAGGTATTCATCTGTTAAATTAACCATTTCCATTAACCACGATTGCTTTGGCACCTAAATCAGAATATTGGCTGTTTTTTGCCTTTTTAACTATCCAGCACACCTGAGCCAATTATATGTCCAAGGAAAGTAACTGTGTAACTTTATAACTGAATTTGTTACTGAAGAACTGTAAAGCTATTAGGATTGATACATTTGTGCCTTTTAAATATTTAATTCACCATTTATCTTAGAAATTTGTTGCTTGCCATATGTTATCTATAGAATTAATTCCTTTATACCTGAAATTCTAGGATTATATGGTTCTAGTCTGTTTTTATAAGTGTTGTATAAGGGAGACGTCCCTTTATTAATTAGGAAAAGCATTTGCTGTTGTTTTTATGTGTTATAAGAATTTTTAAATAAAATAGATTGTATTAAACATAAATTAGATTGGTATCATCATTTCCTAGCTTTTTTTAGCGCTGCTAAATAAACCCCATTTTTTCTTCTTAGAGAATAGACATAGGACAGGTAAATAAATATATAAAAAGAATTCAAAATTTGCACAGGATCTAAGTTTACAGTGGATATTGCAATAAAGGTGTGTGATACATAGCTAGTGATAAAATGAGGCAGGTGTTTCAAAAATGTGCAGTACCGGCTGGTTTCCTAATTACATTTACCAATAGTTTCTCGCCCTTAGCCTCCTAAACTCTCTAATTTTAAACGAAGTTAGACTAAGCCTATGTCAAGTTAACAAAAAAAAAAAATATTAGATCATAAAGCGGACAGAGAAGTAGACAAAACAGAGGTATCCCAATCTACTCTGAGGGTAACTGATATTACATATAACCAATTAATGTATTCCTTGCAGGGATTTATAAGTTAGTTTTAACAGATAATTATTAATTCGGAATAAACCACAATAACCAACATAGAAAATAAAAACCTTAACTAAATATAACAAGCTAATATATAATATATATGTATATATATGGCATCTGGATGAATTAGGATATCTATAGAACAGAGAGATCTCCATATGCTGATATTCAATGCTGTTCATGCAATGAAATAGTGTGATATAGAGTATAATGGATAACCAATAATAGGAACATAGGAGGGGCCATGAGCTTGCAAAAGGCATCAACTTGAATTTTCAAATAAATATAATATAATATGGGTTCATACCAAATATTAGATATTAGGGCCTAACAAAACAACAACCTTAGTTGCTCTATATAAAAAAAAAAAAAAAAAAAAAAAAAATTAAAATAAAAAAGGAATTATTACATACACAATAGAGTGGGGCAAACATATAAGATTATTCGAGGATGCTAGTCGTTTTTCAGTTAAAGCTATATGTGGATTCAGGATATTTCCTCAACCACCCAATTCAAGGGTATAAAAAATTAAGATACAGGGTTTAACATTGATTTATGGAAATGGCAAACAATTAGGTAACTGTCTCCTAGCTAAGAGTGTGGAGATAATGTCGACTTCTGGGTCATTAGTATCCAGATCGATCCACTAGAAAGGCTCTCTAATTCACAAATATTTAACTTATCTAGTCTGGGTTGTGCCAGACTCAGCTACAATAGAAATATTTAGCCCTTCACATATAAGTGATGCCGGAATAACAGCACTTTAACTCATTGTGATTACCAACTCTGACACCGCACAGACTTAGCTGGGCTGAACAATTATTCATATGACCTGGTAGTAGCTGCTAGCCATTACCACAGTGTACTGAAGTTAGAATATAGACTGAACATAATTTAATATTAGAATTCAGTAATCCAGGGATTAACAAAGAGAGGGGACATGTTCTACCCATTCTCTCATTACATATACCCAACTCACACTTGTAATCACTTTTCGATGTAGGTACACTGTAACAGTGTTTTAGCGAACGTTATTTTGTTATAAAAAATTTTTTTGGATCATTCATGACTGTGAATATAGACAGGCCTAATTCAAATAACTGGTGATCCAATAAATGTTGATATTACTGGTATATGGTACTGGAGTGTATTTTAATAGTATGTGTACTTCAACCAACAATTTGTTTTTTAAAGGTTACAATAAAAGTTAATTTTTATCCAATCCCAGCAGGGACCACCCACCCTTTAGTTTAGGGCCCAGAGTGCTAAAAGTGCATACTTTTGGAATTGTGGTATTCTTTATATCATCTTTCCATTCGGTTGGACATATAAAAGTTACCTGCATGATAGAATGATCGCAATATAATGACAGTCAGAGCCAAACAGAAACCTTAATCAAGCAAAGAGCGACATTGTTAGGGCATTAATGAGGCAGTATTAAACATTAGACCCTAGCTAGAGGTATAAGCAAGGAGTATATTTTACAAAAAGTGTAAATGGCTATGAACGGATAGAAAGTGTCCTGACAGCAAACTGTAGGTGTGAATACAGAATAGGTCAGTGCTCTAAAGCAATAGATGGTTGCACGTTGATACTATATTAGAGATCCAGAAAAGTTAGTCTGGGGATTTGAGCCCAAGTTTAGAAGGTAGACCCGGTCTTATAGCCATTACCGCTCCTGATGTCCGTCCAACCCAATAGAGCAAATTAGGGCCGGATAAGCATGGTAGTCCATATGCCATAAAAAAAAGGAGAAAAAGACAACTCACTAAATAGATGTTACCCTATTCCAGCACGAGTTATATGAAAATCGTTGCAGTTCAGCGGCACACAACTCATCCACAGGGGACAACAGCCGCCATGGTGCTTCCCACAATCAGAGGGGTAGGTGTTGAGACTTGCGACGACTTGTGGAGCCCATGCAGGAACATTGCACCGCAGCATTCTGACCCGGTAGAGCTCCTGTGAAGTCATGGTGTAAGTGGCTCCTGTGGCTGTAGCTGCAATCAGGTGCGCCCGCAGCGATATTATCGAGCTCCCCTCTAGTGTTGCCACATGTTGCGTAGCAGGGATATCCAGAGTGTAATCACTCGCGTTAGGCTCCTCTCCGTTGCATATATCCTCTACATGAGGGGGGCTCTGCATTGGTTTACTTCAGGTCGCACATTGGCGGTCCACGTGGTGTCACACCGAGAGCTGCAGTCCGGTCGTGATTGATACTGAGAGGTTGTTCTAACGGGCCACAGGAAGACTGCCGATAGCGGTGTTATTGTCTCATGTGCAGCTTCAGGCTTTGTGGGATTCGATTTCTCCATTGCCTGCACAGCATCTCTCAATCTTCCATAGCTTTCAAATAGTTGCTCAAACTTAGGCAGGAAGACAGAAGATATCTGGTTAACTATGTCCCCCGCTAAGTCCATTGTTCCGCAATCCCTTATGGATTGTATTTTCATGAACTGACTTCCAGGGAAGAAGGAGTTGAGTCTTCTATCTGCCAGAGGTTCCCGGACAGCTTGCCTGTCAAGGGAGTTGCAGATGGCAAAGAAAAAAGGCAAACTCGCAGGTATTAAATGAGGGTTTCTGCAGAGCTAAAAGTTCTTGCTGCCATCTTCTAGGCCCGCCCACCGGAACGGCGGGGGGTAGTTTTAATGAATACCAAGGATTATTTTAAGGAAGCTGCGAGAATTTTAGACGATAAAAATACTTATAAAAAATTATTAAGCGATCCAATAATTAAACAAAAGCAAAATTTAGATAAAATCTTGAATGAAGCACAATTAAAAGGTTTACTTAATCAAAAGGAATTTAATTTTTTGACAGTAACATTTCCCAGAACCCCAACTTTTTACTTCCTGCCAAAAAACCATAAATCCCTCACCAACCCACCAGGCCGCCCAATTATATCCGGAATCAATTCATTAACTTCAAACTTATCCCAGTATATAGACCAATTCCTTCAGAAGTACGTAACAAACTTGCCAGCCTACCTTAAAAATTCTACACATCTGTTGAATATATTAAACCAAATTGATTGGAACGATAAATATTTGTTGGTTACTTGTGATGTAACTAGCTTGTATACTAATATCGAACATAATCTGGGCCTTATGGCAGTGAAACACTTAAAGGATTTAAACCTAAAAATAGATCAATGTCACTTTATTTTGAGATGTATTGAATTCATTTTAAATAACAATTATTTTATCTTTGATGGGAAATATTATCTACAACAAAAGGGTACTGCGATGGGCACCAAGTTCGCACCCAGCTATGCTAACATTTTTATGGGTTATTTAGAAGAGTCTTATCTATAATGGAGCATGGGGTGCGAACTTGGTAGCCTATAAAAGATAAAAAGATTTATAGATGATATTTTCATAATCTGGAATGGTGATTATGAACTACTTAATTTATTCTTGGAAGATCTCAACCAAAATAGTCTGGGCTTAAAATTCACAAGTGAAATAAATAGCTAAACTTTGCATTTTCTTGATTTAGAGATAAATATTATTGACCAAAGAATTCATACAAAAACGTTTTTTAAAAAAGTAGACGCTAACAATTATGTACACATGGAAAGCTGTCACTTAACTAAATGGATTGAGAATATACCCACTAGTCAGTTTTCTGTATTAATGCAGTTTTTTTTTTGATCCTGGTAGACTTTGAAACTCAGTCACTGGTTTTAAAAGATAGGTTCCTAGATAAAGGATATGACGTTAACAATGTAAATAGAGCAATCGAGAAAGCAAGGTTGAGAGATAGGGAAGAACTCCTCAGAGGTAAAGAAAGAAGTGTTCAAAATAATGACCAGGTACAGAAATTGAACATTCCTTTTATTACAAAATATAATGCCCAACATGGTCACATAAAATCTATTTTAAATAAACACTGGCACCTTATAAGAAAGGACCACATACTAGGAGATCATGTGAAGAAACACCCAGATATCATTTACACTAAGGCAAAAAATTTAAAGAATGAGCTAGCTCCAAGCATGTATAAGAGAAGTAAAAATACATCAGATGTGGACTTAAGTGGGTCTAAAATACAAGATTTTTCTTCTGTTATGTGTGATCAGTCCACGGGTCATCATTACTTCTGGGATATTATCTGCTCCCCTACAGGAAGTGCAAGAGGATTCACCCAGCAGAGTTGCTATATAGCTCCTCCCCTCTACGTCACCTCCAGTCATTCTCTTGCACCCAAAGACTAGATAGGAGGTGTGAGAGGACTATGGTGATTATACTTAGTTTTATAACTTCAATCAAAAGTTTGTTATTTTACAATAGCACCGGAGCGTGTTATTACTTCTCTGGCAGAGTTTGAAGAAGAATCTACCAGAGTTTTTCTTATGATTTTAACCGGAGTAGTTAAGATCATATTGCTGTTTCTCGGCCATCTGAGGGAGGTAAAAGCTTCAGATCAGGGGACAGCGGGCAGTTGAATCTGCATTGAGGTATGTAGCAGTTTTTATTTTCTGAATGGAATTGATGAGAAAATCCTGCCATACCGTTATAATGACATGTATGTATACTCTACACTTCAGTATTCTGGGGATGGTATTTCACCGGAATTACTCTGTAAAAGTACATTAAACCTTTTAATAGGTATTTAATTCATGTTAAACGTTTTTGCTGGAATGTAGAATCGTTTGCATTTCTGAGGTACTGAGTGAATAAATATTTGGGCATTATTTTTCCACTTGGCAGTTTGCTTGTTTTGATTATGACAGTTTCGTTTCTCTCTCACTGCTGTGTGTGAGGGGGAGGGGTCGTTTTTGGCGCTCTTTGCTACGCATCAAAAATTTCCAGTCAGTTACTCTTGTATTTTCTGCATGATCCGGTTCATCTCTAACAGAACTCAGGGGTCTTCAAACTTCTTTGAAGGGAGGTAGATTCTCTCAGCAGAGCTGTGAGACTTATGTAGTGACTGTGTTTTAAAATTGCTCTGTGATTTTTATGTTTAGAATTTAATTAGTGTTACTTTACTAATGGGAACAAACCTTTGCTAACAAGTTGTGTTGTTTTTAAAGAGTGATGCTATAACTGTTTTTCAGTTCATTATTTCAACTGTCATTTAATCGTTTAGTGCTTCTTTGAGGCACAGTACGTTTTTGTTAAATAAGATTGTAACCAAGTTGCATGTTTATTGCTAGTGTGTTAAACATGTCTGATTCAGAGGAAGATACCTGTGTCATTTGTTCCAATGCCAAGGTGGAGCCCAATAGAAATTTATGTACTAACTGTATTGATGCTACTTTAAATAAAAGCCAATCTGTACAAATTGAACAAATTTCACCAAACAGCGAGGGGAGAGTTATGCCGTCTAACTCGCCTCACGTGTCAGTACATGCGTCTCCCGCCCGGGAGGTGCGTGATATTATGGCGCCTAGTACATCTGGGCAGCCATTACAGATAACATTACAAGATATGGCTACTGTTATGACTGAAGTTTTGGCTAAGTTACCAGAACTAAGAGGCAAGCGTGATCACTCTGGGGTGAGAACAGAGTGCGCTGATAATTCTAGGGCCATGTCTGATACTGCGTCACAGCTTGCAGAGCATGAGGACGGAGAGCTTCATTCTGTAGGTGACGGTTCTGATCCAAGCAGATTGGATTCAGATATTTCAAATTTTAAATTTAAATTGGAAAACCTCCGTGTATTACTAGGGGAGGTCTTAGCGGCTCTTAACGATTGTAACACTGTTGCAATACCAGAGAAAATGTGTAGGTTGGATAAATACTTTGCGGTACCGGCGAGTACTGACGTTTTTCCTATACCTAAGAGATTAACTGAAATTGTTACTAAGGAGTGGGATAGACCCGGTGTGCCGTTCTCACCCCCTCCAATATTTAGAAAGATGTTTCCAATAGACGCCACCACACGGGACTTATGGCAAACGGTCCCTAAGGTGGAGGGAGCAGTTTCTACTTTAGCTAAGCGCACCACTATCCGGGTGGAGGATAGCTGTGCTTTTTCAGATCCTATGGATAAAAAATTAGAGGGTTACCTTAAGAAAATGTTTGTTCAACAAGGTTTTATATTGCAACCCCTTGCATGCATCGCGCCGATTACGGCTGCGGCAGCATTTTGGATTGAGTCTCTGGAAGAGAACCTTAGTTCAGCTACGCTGGACGACATTACGGACAGGCTTAGAGTCCTTAAACTAGCTAATTCATTCATTTCGGAGGCCGTAGTACATTTAACCAAACTTACGGCTAAGAATTCAGGATTCGCCATTCAGGCAAAGCAGGTGCAGCATCAACTTCCACTGCACCAAAACAGGAAGGAGCTGTTGCTCGTTACAGACAAGGCTGGAAACCTAACCAGTCCTGGAATAAGGGCAAGCAGGCCAGAAAACCTGCTGCTGCCCCTAAGACAGCATGAACCGAGGGCCCCCGATCCGGAACCGGATCTAGTGGGGGGCAGACTCTCTCTCTTCGCCCAGGCTTGGGCAAGAGATGTCCAGGATCCCTGGGCGCTAGAGATCATATCTCAGGGATACCTTCTAGACTTCAAATTATCTCCCCCAAGAGGGAGATTTCATCTGTCAAGGTTGTCAACAAACCAAATAAAGAAAGACGCGTTTCTACGCTGTGTACAAGATCTATTATTAATGGGAGTGATCCATCCGGTTCCGCGGTCGGAACAAGGACAAGGGTTTTACTCAAACCTGTTTGTGGTTCCCAAAAAAGAGGGAACTTTCAGGCCAATCTTGGATTTAAAGATCCTAAACAAATTCCTAAGAGTTCCATCGTTCAAAATGGAAACTATTCGGACAATCTTACCCATGATCCAAAGGGGTCAGTACATGACCACAGTGGATTTAAAGGATGCTTACCTTCACATACCGATTCACAAAGATCATTACCGGTATCTAAGGTTTGCCTTCTTAGACAGGCATTACCAGTTTGTAGCCCTTCCATTCGGATTGGCTACGGCTCCAAGAATCTTCACAAAGGTTCTGGGTGCCCTTCTAGCGGTTCTGAGACCGCGAGGAATTTCGGTAGCTCCGTACCTAGACGACATTTTGATACAAGCTTCAAGCTTTCAAACTGCCAAGTCTCATACAGAGTTAGTTCTGGCATTTCTAAGGTCGCATGGATGGAAAGTGAACGAAAAGAAGAGTTCTCTCTTGCCTCTCACAAGAGTTCCATTCTTGGGGACTCTTATAGATTCTGTAGAAATGAAGATTTATCTGACAGAAGACAGATTAACAAAGCTTCTAAATACATGCCGTGTCCTTCATTCCATTCAACTCCCGTCAGTAGCTCAATGCATGGAGGTGATCGGCTTAATGGTAGCAGCAATGGACATAGTACCCTTTGCACGCCTACATCTCAGACCGCTGCAATTGTGCATGCTGAGTCAGTGGAATGGGGATTACTCAGATTTGTCCCCCACTCTGAATCTGGATCAAGAGACCAGAAACTCTCTTCTATGGTGGCTTTCTCGGCCACATCTGTCCAGGGGGATGCCGTTCAGCAGGCCGGACTGGACAATTGTAACAACAGACGCCAGCCTTCTAGGTTGGGGCGCTGTCTGGAATTCTCTGAAGGCTCAGGGACAATGGAGTCAGGAGGAAAGTCTCCTGCCAATAAACATTCTGGAATTGAGAGCAGTTCTCAATGCCCTTCTAGCTTGGCCCCAGTTAAAGACTCGGGGGTTCATCAGGTTTCAGTCGGACAACATCACGACTGTAGCTTACATCAACCATCAGGGAGGGACAAGAAGCTCCCTAGCAATGATGGAAGTATCAAAGATAATTCGCTGGGCAGAGTCTCACTCTTGCCACCTGTCAGCAATCCACATCCCGGGAGTGGAGAACTGGGAGGCGGATTTCTTGAGTCGCCAGACTCTTCATCCGGGGGAGTGGGAACTTCATCCGGAGGTCTTTGCCCAAATACTTCGACGTTGGGGCAAACCAGAGATAGATCTCATGGCGTCTCGCCAGAACGCCAAACTTCCTCGCTACGGATCCAGATCCAGGGATCCGGGAGCGGTTCTGATAGATGCTTTGACAGCACCTTGGAACTTCAGGATGGCTTATGTGTTTCCACCCTTCCCGCTGCTTCCTCGATTGATTGCCAAAATCAAACAGGAGAGAGCATCAGTGATTCTAATAGCGCCTGCATGGCCGCGCAGGACTTGGTATGCAGATCTAGTGGACATGTCATCCTGTCCGCCTTGGTCTCTACCTCTAAGACAGGACCTTCTGATTCAGGGTCCATTCAAACATCAAAGTCTAACTTCTCTGAAGCTGACTGCTTGGAAATTGAACGCTTGATTTTATCAAAACGTGGTTTTTCTGAGTCGGTTATTGATACCCTGATACAGGCTAGGAAGCCTGTTACCAGAAAGATTTACCATAAAATATGGCGTAAATACCTATACTGGTGTGAATCCAAAGATTACTCCTGGAGTAAGGTTAGTATTCCTAGGATATTGTCTTTTCTACAAGAAGGTTTAGAAAAGGGTTTATCGGCTAGCTCATTAAAGGGACAGATCTCAGCTCTGTCCATCTTGTTACACAGGCGTCTGTCAGAAAATTCAGACATCCAGGCCTTTTGTCAGGCTTTAGCTAGGATCAAGCCTGTGTTTAAAACTGTTGCTCCGCCATGGAGTTTAAACTTAGTTCTTAACGTTTTACAGGGTGTTCCGTTTGAACCCCTTCATTCCATTGATATAAAATTGTTATCTTGGAAAGTTCTATTTTTAATGGCTATTTCCTCGGCTCGAAGAGTCTCTGAGTTATCAGCCCTACATTGTGATTCTCCTTATCTGAT
>NC_069501.1:991574412-991664445 GCF_027579735.1 Bombina bombina
ATCATTTATTCTGGGTATTTTGATATGATTATATCGGCAGGCACTGTTTTTGACACCTTATTCTTTAGGGGCTTTCCCTAATCATAGTCAGAGCCTCATTTTCGCGCCGGTATGGCGCACTTGTTTTTGAGGACAGCATGGCATGCAGCTGCATGTGTGTGGAGCTCTGATACACAGAAAAGTCTTTCTGAAGGCATCATTTGGTATCGTATTCCCCTTTGGGCTTGGTTGGGTCTCAGCAAAGCAGATTCCAGGGACTGTAAAGGGGTTAAATATAAAAACGGCTCCGGTTCCGTTATTTTAAGGGTTAAAGCTTCCAAATTTGGTGTGCAATACTTTTAAGGCTTTAAGACACTGTGGTGAAATTTTGGTGAATTTTGAACAATTCCTTCATACTTTTTCGCAATTGCAGTAATAAAGTGTGTTTAGTTTAAAATTTAAAGTGACAGTAACTGTTTTATTTTAAAACGTTTTTTGTGCTTTGTTATCAAGTTTATGCCTGTTTACAATGTCTGAACTACCAGATAGATTGTGTTCTGACTGTGGGGAAACCAAGGTTCCTTCTCATTTAACTATATGTATTTTATGTCATAAAAAATTTTAGTAAAAATGATGCCCAAGATGATTCCTCAAGTGAGGGGAGTAAGCATGGTACTGCATCATCCCCTCCTTCGTCTACACCAGTCTTGCCCATACAGGAGGCCCCTAGTACATCTAGTGCGCCAATACTCCTTACTATGCAACATTTAACGGCTGTAATGGATAATTCTATCAAAAACATTTTAGCCAATATGCCCACTTATCAGTGAAAGCGCGACTGCTCTGTTTTAGAAAATTCTGTAGAGCATGAGAACGCTGATGATATGGTTTCTGAAGGGCCCCTACACCAGTCTGAGGGGGCCAGGGAGGTTTTGTCTGAGGGAGAAATTTCAGATTCAGGAAACATTTCTCAATAAGCTGAACCTGATGTGATTACTTTTAAATTTAAGTTGGAACATCTCCGCGCTCTGCTTAAGGAGGTGTTATCCAATTTGGATGATTGTGATTATCTGGTCATTCCAGAACCACTATGTAAAATGGAAAAGTTCTTAGAGGCCCCGGGGCCCCCCGAAGCTTTTCCTATATCCAAGCGGGTGGCGTACATTGTTAGTAAAGAATGGGACAGGCCCGGTATACCTTTAGTACCTCCCCCCATATTTATAAAATTGTTTTCCTATAGTCGACCCCAGAAAGGACTGATGGCAGACAGTCCCCAAGGTCGAGGGGGCGGTTTCTACTCTACACAAGCGCGCCACTATACCCATAGAAGATAGTTGTGCTTTCCAAGATCCTATGGATAAAAAATTAGAAGGTCTGCTAAAGATGTTTGTTCAGCAAGGTTCCCTTCTACAACCAATTGCATGCATTGTCCCTGTCACTGCAGCCGCGTGTTTCTAGTTTGATGAGCTAGGAAAGGCGATTATTAGTAATTCTTCTTCTTATGAGGAGATTATGGACAGAATTCGTGCTCTTAAATTGGCTAATTCTTTCACCCTAGACGCCACCTTGCAATAGGCTAGGTTAGCGGCGAAAAAATTCTGGGTTTGCTATTGTGGCGCAGAGCGCTTTGGTTAAAATCTTGGGCAGCGGATGCGTCTTCCAAGAACAAATTGCTTGACATTCCTTTCAAGGGGAAAACACTCTTTGGCCCTGACTTGAAAGAGATTTTCTCTGATATCACTGGGGGCAAGGGCCACGCCCTTCCTCAGGATAGATCTTTTCAAGACCAAAAATAAACCTAAGTTTCGTCCCTTTCGCAGAAACGGATCAGCCCCAAGGGCTATGTCCTTTAAGCAGGAAGGTAATACTTCTCAAGCCAATCCAGCCTGGAGACCTATGCAAGGCTGGAACAAAAGAGAGCAGGCCAGGAAACCTGCCACTGCTACCAAGACAGCATGAAATGCGGGCCCCCGATCCGGGACCGGATCTGGTGGGGGGCAGACTCTCTCTCTTCGCTCAGGCTGGGGCAAGAGATGTTCTGGATCCTTGGGCGCTAGAAATAGTCTCCCAAGGTTATTCTCTGGAGTTCAAGGGGCTTCCTCCAAGGGGGAGGTTCCACAGGTCTCAGTTGTCTTCAGATCACATAAGAAGACAGGCATTCTTACATTGGGTAGAAGACCTGCTAAAAATGGGAGTGATTCATCCTGTTCCATTAGGAGAACAAGGGATGGGGTCCTACTCCAATCTGTTCATAGTTCCCAAAAAAGAGGGAACGTTCAGACCAATCTTAGATCTCAAGATCTTGAACAAGTTTCTCAAGGTTCCATCGTTCAAGATGGAAACCATTCGAACACTCCTTCCTTTCATCCAGGAAGGTCAATTCATGACCAAGGTGGATTTCAAGGATGCGTATCTACATATTCCTATCCACAAGGAACATCATCGGTTCCTAAGGTTTGAATTCCTGGACAAGCATTTCCAGTTCGTGGCGTTTTCTTTCGGATTAGCCACTGCTCCTAGGATTTTCTCATAGGTACTAGGGTCCCTTCTGGCGGTGCTAAGACCAAGGGGCATTGCTGTAGTACCTTACTTGGACGACATTCTGATTCTAGCGTCGTCCCTTCCTCAAGTAAAGGCTCACACGGACATTGTCCTGGCCTTTCTCAGATCTCACGGATGGAAAGTGAACGTGGAAAAGAGTTCTCTATCTCCGTCAACGAGGGTTCCCTTCTTGGGAACTATAATAGACTCCTTAGAAATGAGGATTTTTCTGACAGAAGCCAGAAAAACAAAACTTCTAGACTCTTGTCGGATACTTCATTCCGTTCCTCTTCCTTCCATAGCGCAGTGCATGGAAGTGATAGGTTTGATGGTTGCGGCAATGGACATAGTTCCTTTTGTGCGCATTCATCTAAGACCATTACAACTGTTCATGCTCAGTCAGTGGAATGGGGACTATTCAGACTTGTCTCCGAAGATACAAGTAAATCAGAGGACCAGAGACTCATTCCGTTGGTGGCTGTCCCTGGACAACCTGTCACAAGGGATGACCTTCCGCAGACCAGAGTGGGTCCTTGTCACGACCGACGCCAGTCTGATGGGCTGGGGCGCGGTCTGGGGATCCCTGAAAGCTCAGGGTCTTTGGTCTCGGGTAGAATCTCTTCTACCGATAAATATTCTGGAACTGAGAGCGATATTCAATGCTCTCAAAGCTTGGCCTCAGCTAGCGAGGGCCAAGTTCATACATCAACCATCAGGGGGGAACAAGGAGTTCCCTAGCGATGGAAGAAGTGACCAAAATCATTCTATGGGCGGAGTCTCACTCCTGCCACCTGTCTGCTATCCACATCCCAGGAGTGGAAAATTGGGAAGCGGATTTTCTGAGTCGTCAGACATTGCATCCGGGGGAGTGGGAACTCCATCCGGAAATCTTTGCCCAAGTCACTCAACCGTGGGGCATTCCAGACATGGATCTGATGGCCTCTCGTCAGAACTTCAGAGTTCCTTACTACGGGTACAGATCCAGGGATCCCAAGGCGGCTCTAGTGGATGCACTAGTAGCACCTTGGACCTTCAAACTAGCTTATGGGTTCCCGCCGTTTCCTCTCATCCCCAGGCTGGTAGCCAGGATCAATCAGGAGAGGGCGTCGGTGATTTTGATAGCTCCTGCGTGGCCACGCAGGACTTGGTATGCAGATCTGGTGAATATGTCATCGGCTCCACCATGGAAGCTACCTTTGAGACGAGACCTTCTTGTTCTAGGTCCGTTCGACCCACTCCAGCTGACTGCTTGGAGATTGAACGCTTGATCTTATCAAAGCGAGGGTTCTCAGATTCTGTTATTAATACTCTTGTTCAGGCCTGAAAGCCTGTAACCAGAAAAATTACCACATAATTTGGTATATCTGTTGGTGTGAATCTGCAGGATTCCCTTGGGACAAGGTTAAGATTCCTAAGAGTCTATCCTTCCTTCGAGAAGGATTGGAAAAAGGATTATCTGCAAGTTCCTTGATGGGACAGATTTCTGCCTTGTCTGTGTTACTTCACAATAAGCTGGCAGCTGTGCCAGATGTTCTAGCCTTTGTTCAGGCTCTGGTTAGAATCAAGCCTGTTTACAAAATTTTGACTCCTCCTTGGAGTCTCAACCTAGTTCTTTCAGTTCTTTAGGGGGTTCCGTTTGAACCCTTACATTCCGTTGATATTAAGTTATTATCTTGGAAAGTTTTGTTTTTGGTTGCAATTTCTTCTGCTAGAAGAGTTTCAGAATTATCTGCTCTGCAGTGTTCTTCTCCTTATCTGGTGTTCCATGCAGATAAGGTGGTTTTGCGTACTAAACCTGGTTTTCTTCCAAAAGTTGTTTCTAACAAAAACATTAACCAGGAGATAGTTGTGCCTTCTTTGTGTCCTAATCCAGTTTCAAAGAAGGAACGTTTGTTGCACAACTTGGATGTAGTTCGTGCTCTCAAATTTTACTTAGCAGCTACTAAGGTTTTCAGACAAACTTTGTCTTTGTTTGTTGTTTATTCTGGTAAACGGAGAGGTCAAAAAGCAACTTCTACCTCTCTCTCCTTCTGGATTAAAAGCATTATCCGATTGGCTTATGAGACTGCCGGACGGCAGCCTCCTGAAAGAATCACAGCTCACTCCACTAGGGCTGTGGCTTCCACATGGGCCTTCAAGAACGAGGCTTCTGTTGATCAGATATGTAAGGCAGTGACTTGGTCTTCACTGCACACTTTTTCTAAATTTTACAAATTTGATACTTTTGCTTCTTCTGAGGCTATTTTTGGGAGAAAGGTTTTGCAAGCCGTGGTGCCTTCCATTTAGGTGACCTGATTTGCTCCCTCCCTTCATCCGTGTCCTAAAGCTTTGGTATTGGTTCCCACAAGTAAGGATGACGCCGTGGACCGGACACACCTATGTTGGAGAAAACAGAATTTATGTTTACCTGATAAATTACTTTCTCCAACGGTGTGTCCGGTCCACGGCCCGCCCTGGTTTTTTTAATCAGGTCTGATAATTTATTTTCTTTAACTACAGTCACCACGGTAACATATGGTTTCTCCTATGCAAATATTCCTCCTTAACGTCGGTCGAATGACTGGGGTAGGCGGAGCCTAGGAGGGATCATGTGACCAGCTTTGCTGGGCTCTTTGCCATTTCCTGTTGGGGAGGAGAATATCCCACAAGTAAGGATGACGCCGTGGACCGGACACACCGTTGGAGAAAGTAATTTATCAGGTAAACATAAATTCTGTTTTTCATCATATCTTATAATTTACTATTAAAAATATTATAAAATATGAGGAAAAAATGGAAAAAAACACACTTTTTCTAACTTTGACCCCCAAAATCTGTTACACATCTACAACCACCAAAAAACAACCATGCTAAATAGTTTCTAAAATTTGTCCTGAGTTTAGAAATACCCAATGTTTACATATTCTTTGCTTTTTTTGCAAGTTATAGGGCCATAAATACAAGTAGCACTTTGCTATTTCAAAACCACTTTTTTTCAAAATGAGCGCTAGTTACATTGGAACCCTGATATCTGTCAGGAATACCTAAATATCCCTTGACATGTATATATATTTTTTTTAGAAGACATCCCAAAGTATTGATCTAGGCCCATTTTGGTATATTTCATGCCACCATTTCACCGCCAAATGCGATCAAATAAAAATAAATGTTCACTTTTTCACAAACTTTAGGTTTCTCACAGAAATTATTTACAAACAACTTGTGCAATTATGGCATAAATGGTTGTAAGTGCTTCTCTGGGATCCCCTTTGTTCAGAAATAGCAGACTTATATGGCTTTGGCGTTGCTTTTTGGTAATTAGAAGGCTGCTAAATGCCACTGCGCGCCACACGTGTTTTATGCCCAGCAGTGAAGGGGTTAATTAGGGAGCATGTAGGGAGCTTGTAGAGTTAATTTTAGCTTTAGTGTAGTGTAGTAGACAACCCAAAGTATTGATCTAGGCCCATTTTGGTAAATTTAATGCCACCATTTCACCGCCAAATGCGATCAAATTAAAAAAAAACGTAATTTTTTTCGCAATTTTAGGTTTCTCACTGAAATTATTTACAAACAGCTTGTGCAATTATGGCACAAATGGTTGTAAATGCTTCTCTGGTATCCCCTTTGTTCAGAAATAGCAGACATATATGGCTTTGGCAATGCTTTTTGGTAATTAGAAGGCTGCTAATTCCCGTTGCACATCACACGTGTATTATGGCTAGCAGTGAAGGGGTTAATTAGGGATCTTGTAGGGAGCTTGCAGGGTTAATTTTAGCTTTAGTGTAGAGATCAGCCTCCCACCTGACACATCAGACCCACTGATCCCTCCCAAACAGCTCTCTTCCCTCCCCCACCCCACAATTGTCCCCGCCATCTTAAGTACTGGCAGAAAGTCTGCCAGTACTAAAATAAAAGGTATCTTTTTTTTTTTCCCTTCTTTTTTTGGAGCATATTTACATATGCTGCTGTGTAGGATCCCTCTTAGCCCCAAACCTCCCTGATCCCCCCCAAAACAGCTCTCTAACCCTCCCCTTCTACATTATTGGGAGCCATCTTGGGTACTGGCAGCTGTCTGCCAGTACCCAGTTTACAAAAAAAATGTGTATTTTTTATTTTTTCCCCACTTTTCTGTAGTGTAGCTTCCCCCCCCCAAGACTAAACCCCCACCCCCTCCCAGATCCCTTCGATTAACATATTTATCCCCCCTCTCTCCCTCTAAATAGAAACCACTGTTCCATAGTGTAACGGTTCCCACCCGCTCCCTCCCCGTGCACGCGCCCGCCCGCCTCCCCTGTGCACGCGCGCGTCCGTGCGCGCCCCCCAGCAATCCCGCCCACGATCCCGCCCACCGGTAAGCCATCGATCGCCGCCCACCTGCCTCCCACGTCTGCTCCCACCCACCAACGATCGCGGCATCGATGTCCGGTGCAGAGAGGGCCACAGAGTGGCTCTCTCTGCATCGGATGGGGAAAAATGTTATTGCAGTGATGCCTCGATATCGAGGCATCACTACAATAACCGGAAAGCGGCTGGAAGCGATCAGGATCGCTTCCAGCCGCTTTCAACCCCAACGTCGTACAGGGTACGTCGCTGGTCTTTAAAGACCAGTTTGTGCAAGACGTACCCTGTACGACGCGTGTCGTTAAGGGGTTAATTACCTAGTAAAGTATCGTTCCCTAGTGTTGCTATGATTATATGAATTTTACTCAGTTTTTTTCTGTTTCATTATTTATATATCAATAGGTAATATCCTATGTTTTATTGATTAATTTTTATTCTTAGTTTTTACCGAGCTGTTTATAGCGCCACATCTCATTGTTTATCTTTTGGGTCTCCTACTTGATTGCTTTCAGAGTGCAATCTTGGTTTGATGTGTGCAGGTATCCTTAGTACTTAGATAAAAATATATATAAAAATAAAACTTCTAAGGACTTTCTTCTTTGTTTGTATTCTTCTCTGGAAAACGTAAGGGTCAGAAAGCTATGGCTACCTTTCTTTTTGGCTGAAGAGTATCATCCGTTTTGCATATGAGACTGCTGGACAGCAGCCTCCTGATAGGGTTATTGCTCATTCCACTAGGGCTGTTGCTTCCTCATGGGCATTCAAAAATGAAGCTTTTGTTGAACAGATTTGCAAGGCTGCAACTTGGTCATCTCTACACTTTTTCAAAATTCTATAAATTTGCTACTTTTGCCTCGGCTGAGGCCGCTTTTGGGAGAAAGGTTCTTCAAGCAGTGGTGCCTTCCGTTTAGTTTCCCTGTCTTGTCCCTTCCGTATCATCTGTGTACTCTAGCTTGGGTATTGTATCCCATTAGTAAGGAAGATGATCCGTGGACTCATCCTGTCTTTAAAAAAAAAGCAAAATACAATGTAATCCAGCACAACAAAGGAGAGGAGGTGACAGGGGAACTGCTGTTAAAAGAAAATAATTATTCTGGATTTATACCCTAGATGCTTTAAAACCAAAAGGAATGAACAGACATTTTGACTTGGGTATTTTCATGTAATATAAAAAAATATGTATATATTTTTTCCTCAGAAAAACAATTTTTTTTGATAGGCCAACCTGCTACATATCTGTATGTGTGTATTTTGTTTTGTTTTATTTTGTGTTGAAGTTTCACTCCTATGCCAATAGGGGGAGCTGGATTGAACCAGAATGAAAAATATAAGTAATAGTTAAAGGGGAGGAGCCAGTTCACCTGGTTAAGGTATTTAAGGTTGTTGTAATACACAGTTGTAATTGACATGACTAAGGGTATGTGACCCGAAACGTAGTCATTTTGTACCTGCTCCTACATAAAGAATAAAGAGGATTTACTGCATATTAAGGTGGTGCTGCCGTTTTCTTTAACTTTTGTCTTTAAAAAAAGAAAATTTATGCTTACCTGATAAATTTGTTTCTTTTTAGACACGATGAGTCCACGGCCCACCCTGTTCTTTTAAGACAGGTTGTTATTTTTTGTAAACTTCAGACACCTCTGCACCTTGGCTTCTCCTTTCTCTTCCTAACTTCGGTCGAATGGCTGGAGTGGGAGGGAGGGGAGGAGCTATTTAACAGCTCTGCTGTGGTGCTCTTTGCCTCCTCCTGCTGACCAGGAGGTGAATATCCCATAAGTAATGAAAATGATCCGTGGACTCATTGTGTCTAAAAAGAAACAAATTTATCAGGTAAGCATACATTTTTCTTTTCTACTCTTGCCAAACGTACTTCTTTTAAAGATCCTTTAGAGGGGAAAATTGAATCTTATCTCAGGAAAGCTTATTTATATTCTGGCTATCTTCTCAGGCCTGATGTTGCAGCTGCGTCAACCTTTTGGTTGAATAGCTTAGACAAAACAGGATCTGTTTCCTGTTGCGCTATTATTGTTCCTTTGCTTCAACATGTTAATCATTTTATCTGTGATGCTATTTTGATAACAAAATAGATGTTAAATCTGTGTCTCTAGCTATTTTAGCTAGACGAGCTTTATGGCTCAAATATTGGAATGCTGACATGGTATCCAAGTCTAGATTACCATCTTTCTTTCAACGGTAACAATTTATTTGGTTCTCAGTTGGATTCAATTATTTCAACTATCACTGGAGGGAATAGAGGTTTTTTGGCTCAGGATAAAAGATCTAAGGGTAAATCTAAAGCTTCTAATCGTTTTCATTCTTTCGACATAAGGAACAGAAAACCAATCCTTCCCCTAAATTGGTTCCAATTGGAAACCTTCAAGTTGGAATAAATCCAAGCATTTTTAAGAAACCAAAGCCAGCCCCCAAGTCTGCATGAAGGTTCTGGCCCTTGATCCAGTTCAGCTGGTGGGGGGCAGATTGATATTATTCCAATACATTTGGGCAGATTCTGTTCAAAATCAGTGGATTCAGAGTATTGTCTCTCAAGGGTATCGAATAGGATTCGGAGTAAGACCTCCTGTGAGATTATCTCTCTATCACTATCACGTTCCAGCAAATCCAGTGAAGGCTCAGGCTTTTCTGAAGTGTGTTTCAGATCTAGAGCTTTCAGGGGTAATAATACCGGTTCAGTTTTCAGGAACAGGGTCTGGGGTTTTATTCAAATCTATTCATTGTCCCAAAGAAAGAAAATTCCTTCAGGCCAATTCTGGATCTGAAGGTTTTGAATAGTTTTGTAAGAGTCCCAAATTTCAAGATGGTGACTGAGGACTATTTTGCCTTCTGTTCAGCAAGGTCATTACATGTCCACGATAGACTTACAGGATGCATATCTTCACATTCCGATTCATCCAGACCACTATCGGTTTCTGAGATTCTCTTTTCTAGACAAGCATTACCAATTTGTCTTTCATTTCACCTAGCAACAGCTCCAAGGATCTTTTCGAAAGTTCTCGGTGCCCTTCTATCTGTAATCAGAGAACAGGGTATTGCGGTGTTTCCTTATTGGGACGATATCTTGGTACTAGCTCAGTCTTTACATTTAGCCAAATCTCACACGAATCAACTAGTGTTTCTTCAAAGACATGGTTGGAGGATCAATTTACCAAATAGTTCCTTGATTCCTCAGACAAGGGTCACCTTTTTAGGTTTCCAGATAGATTCAGTGTCCATGACTGTCCTTAACAGACAAGAGACAAATTTTAAATTGGTTTCAGCTTGTCAAAACCTTCAGTCTCGATCATTCCCTTCAGTGGCTATGTACATGGAAGTCTTGGATCTCATGACTGCAGCATAGGACGCGATCCCCTTTTTCACATGATACCTCTACAGCTTTGTATGCTGAATCAATGGTGCAGGGATTATACTCGGATATCACAATTGAAGTACTTAAATCCCAACATTCAACTCTCTCTGACTTGGTGGTTAGACCATCCTCGTTTAATTCAGGGGGCCTCTTTTTTTGTTCGTCCTACCTGGACTGTGATCACAACAGATGCAAGTCTTTTAGGTTGGGGAGCTGTCTGGGGATCTCTGACAGCACAAGGGGTTTGGAAACCTCAAGAGGCGAGGTTACCAATCAATATTTTAGAACTCCATGCTATTTTCAGGGCTCTTCAGGTTTGGCCTCTGTTAAAGAGAGAACCATTCATTTGTTTTCAGACGGACAACTGTGGCATATGTCAATCATCAGGGTGGGACTCGCAGTCCCCTAGCTATGAAAGAAGTATCTTGTATACTTTCTTGGGCAGAATCCAGCTCTAGTCTAATTTCTGCGGTGAATAGCCCAGGTGTAGACAATTGGGAAGCGGATTATCTCAGCCATCAGACCTTACATCCGGGGGAGTGGTCTCTCCATCCAGATGTATTTTGTCAGATTGTAAAGATGTGGGGTCTTCTGGATATAGATCTGATGGCTTCTCATTTAAACAAGAAACTTCCCAGGTACCTGTCCAGGTCCAGGGATCCTCATGCGGAGATGGTGGATGCTTTAGCAGTTCCTTGGTTTTACCAACCTGCTTGTATCTTTCCGCCTCTAGTTCTTCTTCCAAAAGTGATCTCCAAGATCATTATGGAACAATTGTATGTGTTTCTGATAGCACCAGCGTGGCCTTGCAAGTTTTGGATGTGGATCTAGTTCTGATGTCCAGTTGCCAGCCTTGGCCACTTCCTCTAAGATCAGAGCTTCTGTCTCAAGGGCTGTTTCTTTCATGTAATTAGCAAGAGTCCATGAGCTAGTGACGTATGGGATATACATTCCTACCAGGAGGGGCAAAGTTTCCCAAACCTCAAAATGCCTATAAATACACCCCTCACCACACCCACAAATCAGTTTTACAAACTTTGCCTCCTATGGAGGTGGTGAAGTAAGTTTGTGCTAGATTCTACGTTGATATGCGCTCCGCAGCAGGTTGGAGCCCGGTTTTCCTCTCAGCGTGCAGTGAATGTCAGAGGGATGTGAGGAGAGTATTGCCTTTTTGAATGCAATGATCTCCTTCTACGGGGTCTATTTCATAGGTTCTCTGTTATCGGTCGTAGAGATTCATCTCTTACCTCCCTTTTCAGATCGACGATATACTCCTCTATATACCATTACCTCTGCTGATTTTCGTTTCAGTACTGGTTTGGCTTTCTACAAACATGTAGATGAGTGTCCTGGGGTAAGTAAGTCTTATTTTCTGTGACACTCTAAGCTATGGTTGGGCACTTTTTTATAAAGTTCTAAATATATGTATTCAAACATTTATTTGCCTTGACTCAGGATGTTCAACATTCCTTATTTTCAGACAGTCAGTTTCATATTTGGGATAATGCATTTGAATTAATCATTTTTTTACCTTAAAAATTTGACTCTTTCCCTGTGGGCTGTTAGGCTCGCGGGGGCTGAAAATGCTTCATTTTATTGCGTCATTCTTGGCGCAAAAAATCTTTTCTGTTTCCGGCGTCATACGTGTCGCCGGAAGTTGCGTCATTTTTTGACGTTCTTTTGCGCCAAAAATGTCGGCGTTTCGGATGTGGCGTCATTTTTGGCGCCAAATAATGTGGGCGTCTTATTTGGCGCTAAAAAAATATGGGCGTCGCTTTTGTCTACACATTATTTAAGTCTCATTTTTCATTGCTTCTGGTTGCTAGAAGCTTGTTCCTTGGCATTTTTTCCCATTCCTGAAACTGTCCTTTAAGGAATTTTATCAATTTTGCTTTATATGTTGTTTTTTTCTCTTACATATTGCAAGATGTCTCACGTTGCATCTGAGTCAGAAGATACTTCAGGAAAATCGCTGTCTGGTGCTGGAACTACCAAAGCTAAGTGTATCTGCTGTAAACTTTTGGTAGCTGTTCCTCCAGCTGTTTGTACTAATTGTCATGACAAACTTGTTAATGCAGATAATATTTCCTTTAGTAATGTACCATTACCTGTTGCAGTTCCATCAACATCTAATGTTCAGAGTGTTCCTGATAACATAAGAGATTTTGTTTCTGAATCCATTAAGAAGGCTATGTCTGTTATTCCTCCTTCTAGTAAACATAAAAAATCTTTTAAAACTTCTCTTTATACAGATGAATTTTTAAATGAACATCATCATTCTGATTCTTATGACTCTTCTGGTTCAGAGGATTCTGTCTCAGAGGTTGATGCTGATAAATCTTCATATTTATTTAAAATGGAATTTATTCGTTCGTTACTTAAAGTACTAATTGCTTTAGAAATTGAGGATTCTGGTCCTCTTGATACTAAATCTAAACGTTTAGATAAGGTCTTTAAATCTCCTGTGGTGTTTCCAGAAGTTTTTCCTGTTCCTGGTGCTATTTCTGAAGTAATTTCCAGAGAATGGAATAATTTGGGTAATTCATTTACTCCTTCTAAACGTTTTAAGCAATTATATCCTGTGCCGTCTGATAGATTAGAATTTTGGGACAAAATCCCTAAAGTTGATGGGGCTATTTCTACCCTTGCTAAACGTACTACTATTCCTACGTCAGATGGTACTTCGTTTAAGGATCCTTTAGATAGGAAAATTGAATCCTTTCTAAGAAAAGCTTATCTATGTTCAGGTAATCTTCTTAGACCTGCTATATCATTGGCTGATGTTGCTGCAGCTTCAACTTTTTGGTTGGAAACTTTAGCGCAACAAGTAACAGATCATGATTCTCAAAATATTATTATTCTTCTGCAACATGCTAATAATTTTATCTGTGATGCCATTTTTTATATTATCAGAGTTGATGTCAGGTTTATGTCTCTAGCTATTTTAGCTAGAAGAGCTTTATGGCTTAAAACTTGGAATGCTGATATGTCTTCTAAATCGACTCTACTTTCCATTTCTTTCCAGGGTAACAAATTATTTGGTTCTCAGTTGGATTCTATTATCTCAACTGTTACTGGTGGGAAAGGAACTTTTTTACCACAGGATAAAAAATCTAAGGGTAAAAACAGGGCTAATAATCGTTTTCGTTCCTTTCGTTTCAACAAAGAACAAAAGCCTGACCCTTCTTCCTCAGGAGCAGTTTCAGTTTGGAAACCATCTCCAGTCTGGAATAAATCCAAGCCTTCTAGAAAAGCAAAGCCAGCTTCTAAGTCCACATGAAGGTGCGGCCCTCATTCCAGCTCAGCTGGTAGGGGGCAGATTACGTTTTTTTTCAAAGAAATTTGGATCAATTCTGTTCACAATCTTTGGATTCAGAACTTTGTTTCAGAAGGGTACAGAATTGGTTTCAAGATAAGACCTCCTGCGAAGAGATTTTTTCTTTCCCGTGTCCCAGTAAATCCAGTGAAAGCTCAAGCATTTCTGAAATGTGTTTCAGATCTAGAGTTGGCTGGAGTAATTATGCCAGTTCCAGTTCTGGAACAGGGGCTGGGGTTTTATTCGAATCTCTTCATTGTACCAAAGAAGGAGAATTCCTTCAGACCAGTTCTGGATCTAAAAATATTGAATCGTTATGTAAGGATACCAACATTCAAAATGGTAACTGTAAGGACTATCTTGCCTTTTGTTCAGCAAGGGCATTATATGTCCACGATAGATTTACAGGATGCATATCTACATATTCCGATTCATCCAGATCACTATCAGTTCCTGAGATTCTCTTTCCTGGACAAGCATTACCAGTTTGTGGCTCTGCCGTTTGGCCTAGCTACAGCCCCAAGAATTTTTACAAAGGTTCTCGGTGCCCTTCTGTCTGTAATCCGAGAACAGGGTATTGTGGTATTTACTTATTTGGACGATATCTTGGTACTTGCTCAGTCTTTACATTTAGCAGAATCTCATACGAATCGACTTGTGTTGTTTCTTCGAGATCATGGTTGGAGGATCAATTTACCGAAAAGTTCATTGATTCCTCAGACAAGGGTAACCTTTTTAGGTTTCCAGATAGATTCAGTGTCCATGACTCTGTCATTAACGGACAAGAGACGTCTGAAGGATTCGACAGGCTGAGATCAATTTTGGTTGGAGGATCAATTTACCGAAAAGTTCATTGATTCCTCAGACAAGGGTAACCTTTCTGGGTTTCCAGATAGATTCAGTGTCCATGACTCTGTCTTTGACAGACAAGAGACGTCTAAAATTGATTTCAGCTTGTCGAAACCTTCAGTCACAATCATTCCCTTCGGTAGCCTTATGCATGGAAATTCTAGGTCTTATGACTGCTGCATCGGACACGATCCCCTTTGCTCGTTTTCACATGCGACCTCTTCAGCTCTGTATGCTGAATCAATGGTGCAGGGATTACACAAAGATATCTCAATTAATATCTTTAAAACCGATTGTACGACACTCTGACGTGGTGGACAGATCACCATTGTTTAATTCAGGGGGCTTCTTTTGTTCTTCCGACCTGGACTGTAATTTCAACAGATGCAAGTCTTACAGGTTGGGGAGCTGTGTGGGGATCTCTGACGGCACAAGGAGTTTGGGAATCTCAGGAGGTGAGATTACCGATCAATATTTTGGAACTCCGTGCAATTTTCAGAGCTCTTCAGTCTTGGCCTCTTCTGAAGAGAGAATCGTTCATTTGTTTTCAGACAGACAATGTCACAACTGTGGCATACATCAATCATCAAGGAGGGACTCACAGTCCTCTGGCTATGAAAGAAGTATCTCGAATTCTGGTTTGGGCGGAATCCAGCTCCTGTCTAATCTCTGCGGTTCATATCCCAGGTATAGACAATTGGGAAGCGGATTATCTCAGTCGCCAAACGTTGCATCCGGGCGAATGGTCTCTTCACCCAGAGGTATTTCTTCAGATTGTTCAAATGTGGGAACTTCCAGAAATAGATCTGATGGCGTCTCATCTAAACAAGAAACTTCCCAGGTATCTGTCCAGATCCCGGGATCCTCAGGCGGAGGCAGTGGATGCATTATCACTTCCTTGGAAGTATCATCCTGCCTATATCTTTCCGCCTCTAGTTCTTCTTCCAAGAGTAATCTCCAAGATTCTGAAGGAATGCTCGTTTGTTCTGCTGGTAGCTCCGGCATGGCCTCACAGGTTTTGGTATGCGGATCTTGTCCGGATGGCCTCTTGCCAACCGTGGACTCTTCCGTTAAGACCAGACCTTCTGTCGCAAGGTCCTTTTTTCCATCAGGATCTCAAATCCTTAAATTTAAAGGTATGGAGATTGAACGCTTGATTCTTGGTCAAAGAGGTTTCTCTGACTCTGTGATTAATACTTTGTTACAGGCTCGTAAATCTGTATCTAGAGAGATATATTATAGAGTCTGGAAGACTTATATTTATTGGTGTCTTTCTCATCATTTTTCTTGGCATTCTTTTAGAATACCGAGAATTTTACAGTTTCTTCAGGATGGTTTAGATAAAGGTTTGTCCGCAAGTTCCTTGAAAGGACAAATCTCTGCTCTTTCTGTTCTTTTTCACAGAAAGATTGCTAATCTTCCTGATATTCATTGTTTTGTACAAGCTTTGGTTCGTATAAAACCTGTCATTAAGTCAATTTCTCCTCCTTGGAGTTTGAATTTGGTTCTGGGGGCTCTTCAAGCTCCTCCTTTTGAACCCATGCATTCATTGGACATTAAATTACTTTCTTGGAAAGTTTTTTGTTTCTTTTGGCCATCTCTTCTGCCAGAAGAGTCTCTGAATTATCTGCTCTTTCTTGTGAGTCTCCTTTTCTGATTTTTCATCAGGATAAGGCGGTGCTGCGAACTTCTTTTGAATTTTTACCTAAGGTTGTGAATTCCAACAACATTAGTAGAGAAATTGTGGTTCCTTCATTATGTCCTAATCCTAAGAATTCTAAGGAGAAATCGTTGCATTCTTTGGATGTTGTTAGAGCTTTGAAATATTATGTTGAAGCTACTAAGTCTTTTCGAAAGACTTCTAGTCTATTTGTTATCTTTTCCGGTTCTAGAAAAGGCCAGAAAGCTTCTGCCATTTCTTTGGCATCTTGGTTGAAATCTTTAATTCATCATGCCTATGTTGAGTCGGGTAAAACTCCGCCTCAAAGGATTACAGCTCATTCTACTAGGTCAGTTTCTACTTCCTGGGCGTTTAGGAATGAAGCTTCGGTTGATCAGATTTGCAAAGCAGCAACTTGGTCCTCTTTGCATACTTTTACTAAATTCTACCATTTTGATGTGTTTTCTTCTTCTGAAGCAGTTTTTGGTAGAAAAGTACTTCAGGCAGCGGTTTCAGTTTGAATCTTCTGCTTATGTTTTCATTAAACTTTATTTTGGGTGTGGATTATTTTCAGCAGGAATTGGCTGTCTTTATTTTATCCCTCCCTCTCTAGTGACTCTTGCGTGGAAAGATCCACATCTTGGGTAGTCATTATCCCATACGTCACTAGCTCATGGACTCTTGCTAATTACATGAAAGAAAACATAATTTATGTAAGAACTTACCTGATAAATTCATTTCTTTCATATTAGCAAGAGTCCATGAGGCCCACCCTTTTTGTGGTGGTTATGATTTTTTTGTATAAAGCACAATTATTCCAATTCCTTATTTTATATGCTTTCGCACTTTTTTTCTTATCACCCCACTTCTTGGCTATTCGTTAAACTGATTTGTGGGTGTGGTGAGGGGTGTATTTATAGGCATTTTGAGGTTTGGGAAACTTTGCCCCTCCTGGTAGGAATGTATATCCCATACGTCACTAGCTCATGGACTCTTGCTAATATGAAAGAAATGAATTTATCAGGTAAGTTCTTACATAAATTATGTTTTTTTTCCATCAGGATCTCCTATTGTTAAATTTGAAGGTATGGAAATTGAACGCTTAGTTCTTAGTCATACACGTTTCTCTGACTCAGTGATTAATACTATGGTACAGGCTCATAAGTCTGTTTCAAGGAAGAGTTATTATAGAGTTTGGAAGACCTATATTTCATGGTGTTCTTCTCATAAATTCTCCTGGCATTTTAGAATTCCTACAATGTTGGTTTCTTCAGGATGGTTTGGATATAGGTTTGTCTGCAAGTACTTTGAAGGGACAAATCTCTGCTCTTTCTGTTTTATTTCATTGAAAGATTGCTAAACTTTCTAATAATATTCACTGTTTTGTTCAGGCTTTGGTTTGTATCAAGCCTGTTATTAAATCAATCTCTTCTCTTTGGAGTCTGAATTTGGTTTTGAAGACTTTGCAGGCTCCTCCTTTTGAGCCTATGCATTCTTTGGATATTAAACTACTTTCTTGGAAAGTGTTGTTCCTTTTGGCTATCTCTTCTGCTAGACGAGTTTCCGAATTGTCTGCTCTCTTGTGAGTCTTTTTCTGATTTTCCATCAGGATAAGGCTGTTTTGCAGACTTCGTTTAAATTTCTTCCTAAGGTTGTGAATTCTAACTACATTAGTAGGGAAATTGCTGTTCCTTCCTTGTGTCCTAATCCCAAGAATGCTCTTGAAAGATCTTTGCATTCTTTGGATTTTGTAAGAGCTTTGAAATATTATATTGAAGCCACTAAAGATTTCAGGAATACTTTTTTAGTCTATTTTGTTTTCTCTGGTTCTAGGAAAGGTCAGAAAACTTCTGCTATTTCTTTGGCATCTTGGTTAAAGCTTTTGATTCATAAGGCTTATTTGGAGTCGGTTCAGGCCCCGCCTCTGAGAATCACAGCTCATTCTACTAGATCAGTCTCCACTTTGGGCTTTTAAGAATGAAGCTTCAGTTAATCAGATTTGCAAAGCAGCAACTTGGTGGTCTTTGCATACATTTACTAAATTTTACCATTTTGCTGTATTTGCTTTTTCTGAAGCAGTCTTTGGTAGAAAATTCTTCAGGCAGCTGAAATAAAGTAAGATTTTTTTTCTTCACTTTTTCATTATTTCAGTATTTCTGACCAAGCTTGCTTTTTTCTGTTCAAGTTATCAAAATGGATGATCTTGAGCAAACTACATGTCTTATTTGTTTGAATGCCATTGTGGAACCAGTGTTCCCTCTAAGGACAGTTTTGTGTGCAGCCCAGCAGTAAAACAGTTAACAAAAGTACCATACATTGCCATCTGCATTGTGCAGTGCTTTCTAATTGCTAGGTGTGGTTACCTAATTAACTGTTTTACTGCTGGGCCGCACACAAAACTGGCCTTAGAGGGAACACTGGGCCACACCCCAGTTACACTTTGTCCACCATGTATTAACAGGGCATTAGAGTGTAGAGAGAACATTTTCTTTAATAACGATATGCCTAATGATGGTCCTCAGACTGATGAGTCTCAGGGTATGCCACAACTTTCTCCCAAAGCGTCACAGCCTTTAACACCCACGCAAGTAACGCCATGTTCTTCCACGGCATCTGCGTCATTTACTCTGCAGGATATGGCTGCAGTTATGTCCTCTACTCTTACAGAAGTCTTATCTAAGTTGCAGGTGTTACAAGGCAAACGTAGTAGGAAAGAGACCCAGGTGGGTCATACGAATTCTGATTCTTTGATGGCAATCTCCGATGTACCCTCCCAGGGCTCTGAGGGAGGAGGTAGGGAGGCTCTGTCTGAAGGGGAGCTGTCTGATTCAGGTAGTGCTTTACCCCAGACAGATGTCCTTTAGATTTAAGCTTGAACACCTTTGCCTGTTACTAAGGGAGGTTCTGGTGACTCTGGACGACTGTGGTCCCTCCAATTTTTTTTTTGTGCAAAGTCCCGCCTCTTATGACACGAGTCGTGTCATTTCTTTGCTAACTTTGGCGCCAAAATTTGTTGTTGTTTTTTTTTTCTTCTGCATTTGCGTCATCTGTGTTTGCGTCATGCTTGGTGCCAAAAAATTAAGTCTCCCTCTTTTGCTCTTTGCTCTCATTTGTTTTTAGAGGGCTATGTTTGTTTCTACATTTTGCAAGATGTCTCAAACTGATCCTGCCTTTGATGTTACGGTAGGAACCAAGTACAAATACATCTACTGTAGATATAAAAGATTATATTGCTGCAGCCATTGCGAAGGCTATGACTGCTCTTCCGCCTTCCAATAAATGTAAAAGGTCTCTCCTAACTTCTCATAAATCTGAAGTTTGTATTGATCAACAGCATACTGAAGTATCTTCTGATGATTTCTCTGGCTCAGAGGATCCTACTTCAGAGACTGAAATTGATAAATCAACTTTTCTTTTTAAGATTGAATATATTCGTTCTTTGTTAAAGGAAGTATTGTTTACTTTGGGTATTAAGGAATCTAGTCCTCTTGATAAAAACAGAATTCAGACGTTTGCTATTCCTTTTTAAGACTTCTGAGGTTACTCCTGAAGTTTTTCCTATTCCAGATGCTATCTCTAATATGATTTCTAAGGAATGGTCTAAGCCTGGTACTTCTTTTAATCCTCCTAGGTTTGAAAAATTGTATCCTTTACCTATGTCCAATTATAATAGAGCTTTGGGAAAAAGTCCCTAAAGTGGATGGTGCTATTTCTACTCTTGCCAAACGTACTACTATTCCTATGGAAGATAGTACTTCTTTTAAGGATCCCTTTAAATAGGAAGATTAAATCTTATCTTAGGAAGGCATATTGACATACTGGCTATATTCTTAGGCCTGGTATTTCTATGGCTAATGCTTCTGCTTCAACTTTTTTTGTTTGGACAGTCTAGCACAGCAGTTATCAGATCCTGAATTGTCTAGTATTCTTTTACTTCAACATGCTAATCATTTAATTGGCTATATTTGATATTAAGATTGATATCAAATCTATGTCTTTAGCTATTCTATCTAGAAGAGTTTTATGGCTTAATTCTTGGAATGCTGATATGGTGTCTAAATCTAGATTACTCTCTATCTTATTAGGGTAATCATTTATTTGGTTCTCAATTGGATTCTGTTATCCCCACTATCACTGGGGGGAGAGCTGTGGCAAGGTGCTAATAGGGGTTTAAACCGGTTTTAGACATTTTTCAATCTGGTTTTGTCAATTGGGGGTTTATTGCTTATTTACTTGTGGTGCAATCCTCCTAAAGCTTAGTAGGTACACTGTTCAAATTTCAGAAAATTTTAAGCTATTTTAACCTGTTTTGCAGTTTGTGTATGCCTTTTCTCCAACATAGGTGTGTCCGGTCCACGGCGTCATCCTTACTTGTGGGATATTCTCTTCCCCAACAGGAAATGGCAAAGAGCCCAGCAAAGCTGGTCACATGATCCCTCCTAGGCTCCGCCTTCCCCAGTCATTCTCTTTGCCGTTGCACAGGCAACATCTCCACGGAGATGGCTCAGAGTTTTTTGGATTTCTTCTGCTAGAAGAGTTTCAGAGTTATCTGCTCTGCAGTGTTCTCCTCCTTATCTGGTGTTCCATGCAGATAAGGTGGTTTTGCGTACTAAACCTGGTTTTCTTCCGAAAGTTGTTTCTAATAAAAATATTAACCAGGAGATAGTTGTGCCTTCTTTGTGTCCGAATCCAGTTTCAAAGAAGGAACGTTTGTTGCACAATTTGGATGTAGTTCGTGCTCTAAAATTCTATTTAGATGCTACAAAGGATTTCAGACAAACATCTTCCTTGTTTGTTGTTTATTCTGGTAAAAGGAGAGGTCAAAAAGCAACTTCTACCTCTCTCTCTTTTTGGCTTAAAAGCATCATCAGATTGGCTTATGAGACTGCCGGACGGCAGCCTCCTGAAAGAATCACAGCTCATTCCACTAGGGCTGTGGCTTCCACATGGGCCTTCAAGAACGAGGCTTCTGTTGATCAGATATGTAAGGCAGCGACTTGGTCTTCACTGCACACTTTTACCAAATTTTACAAATTTGATACTTTTGCTTCTTCTGAGGCTATTTTTGGGAGACAGGTTTTGCAAGCCGTGGTGCCTTCCATCTAGGTGACCTGATTTGCTCCCTCCCATCATCCGTGTCCTAAAGCTTTGGTATTGGTTCCCACAAGTAAGGATGACGCCGTGGACCGGACACACCTATGTTGGAGAAAACAGAATTTATGTTTACCTGATAAATTACTTTCTCCAACGGTGTGTCCGGGCCACGGCCCGCCCTGGTTTTTTAATCAGGTCTGATGATTTAATTTCTCTAACTACAGTCACCACGGTATCATATGATTTCTCCTATGCAAATATTCCTCCTTTACGTCGGTCGAATGACTGGGGAAGGCGGAGCCTAGGAGGGATCATGTGACCAGCTTTGCTGGGCTCTTTGCCATTTCCTGTTGGGGAAGAGAATATCCCACAAGTAAGGATGACGCCGTGGACCGGACACACCGTTGGAGAAAGTAATTTATCAGGTAAACATAAATTCTGTTTTTTTCCTCTTAAAGGAACAGTACCGTTTTTGCAAATTGTGTTTTTTTTCCATTAAATAATGTGTTTTCCAAGCTTGCTTGTCTCATTACTAGCCTGTTAAACATGTCTGACATTGAGGAAACTCATTGCTCAATTTGTTTAGAAGCCATTGTGGAACCCCCTCTTAGAATGTGTCCCACTTGTACTGATATGTCTATTAATTGCAAACAGCATATTTTGACTTATAAGAGTTTGGCATTGGATGATTCTCAGACAGAAGGAAATCAGGTTTTGCCATCTAGTTCTCCCCAAGTGTCACAACCAGTAACGCCCGCGCAAGCGACGCCAAGTACTTCTAGTGCGTCTAATTCTTTCACCTTGCAAGATATGGCCTCAGTTATGAATACTACCCTCACAGAGGTTTTATCTAAACTGCCAGGGTTGCAAGGGAAGCGCAGTAGCTCTGGGTTAAGAACACATGCTGAGGCTTCTGACACTTTAGTAGCTGTATCCGATATTCCCTCACAATGTTCTGAGGTAGGGATGAGGGATTTGCTATCTGAGGGAGAGATTTCTGATTCAGGAAGGATATTCCCTCAGACAGATTCAGATATGACGTTATTTAAATTTAAGCTAGAACACCTCTGTTTATTGCTCAGGGAGGTTTTAGCGAGACTGGATGATTGTGACCCTATTGTAGTTCCAGAGAAATTGTGTAAAATGGACAAATATTTCTCCAACATAGGTGTGTCCGGTCCACGGCGTCATCCTTACTTGTGGGATATTCTCTTCCCCAACAGGAAATGGCAAAGAGCCCAGCAAAGCTGGTCACATGATCCCTCCTAGGCTCCGCCTACCCCAGTCATTCTCTTTGCCGTTGTACAGGCAACATCTCCACGGAGATGGCTCAGAGTTTTTTAGTGTTTAACTGTAGTTTTTATTATTCAATCAAGAGTTTGTTATTTTGAAATAGTGCTGGTATGTACTATTTACTCAGAAACAGAAAAGAGATGAAGATTTCTGTTTGTATGAGGAAAATGATTTTAGCAACCGTCACTAAAATCCATGGCTGTTCCACACAGGACTGTTGAGAGCAATTAACTTCAGTTGGGGGAACGGTGAGCAGTCTCTTGCTGCTTGAGGTATGACACATTCTAACAAGACGATGTAATGCTGGAAGCTGTCATTTTCCCTATGGGATCCGGTAAGCCATGTTTATTAAGATCGTAAATAAGGGCTTCACAAGGGCTTATTAAGACTGTAGACTTTTTCTGGGCTAAATCGATTCATTATTAACACATATTTAGCCTTGAGGAATCATTTATTCTGGGTATTTTGATATAATAATATCGGCAGGCACTGTTTTAGACACCTTATTCTTTAGGGGCTTTCCCAAATCATAGACAGAGCCTCATTTTCGCGCCGGTGTTGCGCACTTGTTTTTGAGAGGCATGACATGCAGTCGCATGTGAGAGGAGCTCTGATACTTAGAAAAGACTTTCTGAAGGCGTCATTTGGTATCGTATTCCCCTTTGGGCTTGGTTGGGTCTCAGCAAAGCAGATACCAGGGACTGTAAAGGGGTTAAAGTTAAAAACGGCTCCGGTTCCGTTATTTTAAGGGTTAAAGCTTCCAAATTTGGTGTGCAATACTTTTAGGGCTTTAAGACACTGTGGTGAATTTTGAACAATTCCTTCATGTTTTTTCGCAATTGCAGTAATAAAGTGTGTTCAGTTTAAAATTTAAAGTGACAGTAACGGTTTTATTTTAAAACGTTTTTTGTACTTTGTTATCAAGTTTATGCCTGTTTAACATGTCTGAACTACCAGATAGACTGTGTTCTGAATGTGGGGAAGCCAGAATTCCCATTCATTTAAATAAATGTGATTTATGTGACAATGACAATGATGCCCAAGATGATTCCTCAAGTGAGGGGAGTAAGCATGGTACTGCATCATTCCCTCCTTCGTCTACACGAGTCTTGCCCACTCAGGAGTCCCCTAGTACATCTAGCGCGCCAATACTCCTTACTATGCAACAATTAACGGCTGTAATGGATAATTCTGTCAAAAACATTTTAGCCAAAATGAACACTTATCAGCGTAAGCGCGACTGCTCTGTTTTAGATACTGAAGAGCATGACGACGCTGATAATAATGGTTCTGAAGGGCCCCTAACCCAGTCTGATGGGGCCAGGGAGGTTTTGTCTGAGGGAGAAATTACTGATTCAGGGAACATTTCTCAACAAGCTGAACCTGATGTGATTACGTTTAAATTTAAGTTGGAACATCTCCGCATTCTGCTCAAGGAGGTATTATCCACTCTGGATGATTGTGACAAGTTGGTCATCCCAGAGAAACTATGTAAAATGGACAAGTTCCTAGAGGTCCCGGGGCTCCCAGAAGCTTTTCCTATACCCAAGCGGGTGGCGGACATTGTTAATAAAGAATGGGAAAGGCCCGGTATTCCTTTCGTCCCTCCCCCCATATTTAAAAAATTGTTTCCTATGGTCGACCCCAGAAAGGACTTATGGCAGACAGTCCCCAAGGTCGAGGGAGCGGTTTCCACTTTAAACAAACGCACCACTATACCCATAGAGGATAGTTGTGCTTTCAAAGATCCTATGGATAAAAAATTAGAAGGTTTACTTAAAAAGATGTTTGTTCAGCAGGGTTACCTTCTACAACCAATTTCATGCATTGTACCTGTAGCTACAGCCGCATGTTTCTGGTTCGATGAGCTGATAAAGGCGGTCGATAGTGATTCTCCTCCTTATGAGGAGATTATGGACAGAATTAATGCTCTCAAATTGGCTAATTCTTTCACCCTAGACGCCACTTTGCAATTGGCTAGGTTAGCGGCTAAGAATTCTGGGTTTGCTATTGTGGCGCGCAGAGCGCTTTGGTTGAAATCTTGGTCAGCTGATGCGTCTTCCAAGAACAAGCTACTTAACATTCCTTTCAAGGGGAAAACGCTGTTTGGCCCTGACTTGAAAGAGATTATCTCTGATATCACTGGGGGCAAGGGCCACGCCCTTCCTCAGGATCGGTCTTTCAAGGCCAAAAATAAACCTAATTTTCGTCCCTTTCGTAGAAACGGACCAGCCCAAAGTGCTACGTCCTCTAAGCAAGAGGGTAATACTTCTCAAGCCAAGCCAGCTTGGAGACCAATGCAAGGCTGGAACAAGGGTAAGCAGGCCAAGAAACCTGCCACTGCTACCAAGACAACATGAAATGTTGGCCCCCGATCCGGGACCGGATCTGGTGGGGGGCAGACTCTCTCTCTTCGCTCAGGCTTGGGCAAGAGATGTTCTGGATCCTTGGGCACTAGAAATAGTCTCCCAAGGTTATCTTCTGGAATTCAAGGGGCTTCCCCCAAGGGGGAGGTTCCACAGGTCTCAGTTGTCTTCAGACCACATAAAAAGACAGGCATTCTTACATTGTGTAGAAGACCTGTTAAAAATGGGAGTGATTCATCCTGTTCCATTAGGAGAACAAGGGATGGGGTTCTACTCCAATCTGTTCATAGTTCCCAAAAAAGAGGGAACGTTCAGACCAATCTTAGATCTCAAGATCTTAAACAAGTTTCTCAAGGTTCCATCGTTCAAAATGGAAACCATTCGAACAATTCTTCCTTCCATCCAGGAAGGTCAATTCATGACCACGGTGGATTTAAAGGATGCGTATCTACATATTCCTATCCACAAGGAACATCATCGGTTCCTAAGGTTCGCATTCCTGGACAAGCATTACCAGTTCGTGGCGCTTCCTTTCGGATTAGCCACTGCTCCAAGGATTTTCACAAAGGTACTAGGGTCCCTTCTAGCGGTGCTAAGACCAAGGGGCATTGCAGTAGTACCTTACTTGGACGACATTCTGATTCAAGCGTCGTCCCTTCCTCAAGCAAAGGCTCACACGGACATTGTCCTGGCCTTTCTCAGATCTCACGGATGGGAAGGGAACGTGGAAAAGAGTTCTCTATCTCCGTCAACAAGGGTTCCCTTCTTGGGAACAATAATAGACTCCTTAGAAATGAGGATTTTTCTGACAGAGGCCAGAAAAACAAAACTTCTAGACTCTTGTCGGATACTTCATTCCGTTCCTCTTCCTTCCATAGCGCAGTGCATGGAAGTGATCGGTTTGATGGTAGCGGCAATGGACATAGTTCCTTTTGCGCGCATTCATCTAAGACCATTACAACTGTGCATGCTCAGTCAGTGGAATGGGGATTATACAGACTTGTCTCCGAAGATACAAGTAAATCAGAGGACCAGAGACTCACTCCGTTGGTGGCTGTCCCTGGACAACCTGTCACAAGGGATGACATTCCGCAGACCGGAGTGGGTCATCGTCACGACCGACGCCAGTCTGATGGGCTGGGGCGCGGTCTGGGGATCCCTGAATGCTCAGGGTCTTTGGTCTCGGGAAGAATCTCTTCTACCGATAAATATTCTGGAACTGAGAGCGATATTCAATGCTCTCAAGGCTTGGCCTCAGCTAGCGAGGGCCAAGTTCATACGGTTTCAATCAGACAACATGACAACTGTTGCGTACATCAACCATCAGGGGGGAACAAGGAGTTCCCTAGCGATGGAAGAAGTGACCAAAATCATTCTATGGGCGGAGTCTCACTCCTGCCACCTGTCTGCTATCCACATCCCAGGAGTGGAAAATTGGGAAGCGGATTTTCTGAGTCGTCAGACATTGCATCCGGGGGAGTGGGAACTCCATCCGGAAATCTTTGCCCAAGTCACTCAGCTGTGGGGCATTCCAGACATGGATCTGATGGCCTCTCGTCAGAACTTCAAAGTTCCTTGCTACGGGTCCAGATCCAGGGATCCCAAGGCGGCTCTAGTGGATGCACTAGTAGCACCTTGGACCTTCAAACTAGCTTATGTGTTCCCGCCGTTTCCTCTCATCCCCAGGCTGGTAGCCAGGATCAATCAGGAGAGGGCGTCGGTGATCTTGATAGCTCCTGCGTGGCCACGCAGGACTTGGTATGCAGATCTGGTGAATATGTCATCGGCTCCACCTTGGAAGCTACCTTTGAGACGAGACCTTCTTGTTCAGGGTCCGTTCGAACATCCGAATCTGGTTTCACTCCAGCTGACTGCTTGGAGATTGAACGCTTGATCTTATCGAAGCGAGGGTTCTCAGATTCTGTTATCGATACTCTTGTTCAGGCCAGAAAGCCTGTAACTAGAAAGATTTACCACAAAATTTGGAAAAAATATATCTGTTGGTGTGAATCTAAAGGATTCCCTTGGGACAAGGTTAAGATTCCTAAGATTCTATCCTTCCTTCAAGAAGGATTGGAAAAAGGATTATCTGCTAGTTCCCTGAAGGGACAGATTTCTGCCTTGTCTGTGTTACTTCACAAAAAGCTGGCAGCTGTGCCAGATGTTCAAGCCTTTGTTCAGGCTCTGGTTAGAATTAAGCCTGTTTACAAACCTTTGACTCCTCCTTGGAGTCTCAACTTAGTTCTTTCAGTTCTTCAGGGGGTTCCGTTTGAACCCTTACATTCCGTTGATATTAAGTTATTATCTTGGAAAGTTTTGTTTTTAGTTGCAATTTCTTCTGCTAGAAGAGTTTCAGAATTATCTGCTCTGCAGTGTTCTCCTCCTTATCTGGTGTTCCATGCAGATAAGGTGGTTTTGCGTACTAAACCTGGTTTTCTTCCAAAAGTTGTTTCTAACAAAAACATTAACCAGGAGATTATCGTACCTTCTCTGTGTCCGAAACCAGTTTCAAAGAAGGAACGTTTGTTGCACAATTTGGATGTTGTTCGCGCTCAAATTCTATTTAGATGCTACAAAGGATTTTAGACAAACATCTTCCTTGTTTGTTGTTTATTCCGGTAAAAGGAGAGGTCAAAAAGCAACTTCTACCTCTCTTTCCTTTTGGATTAAAAGCATCATCAGATTGGCTTACGAGACTGCCGGACGGCAGCCTCCCGAAAGAATCACGGCTCATTCCACTAGGGCTGTGGCTTCCACATGGGCCTTCAAGAACGAGGCTTCTGTTGATCAGATATGTAGGGCAGCGACTTGGTCTTCACTGCACACTTTTACCAAATTTTACAAGTTTGATACTTTTGCTTCTTCTGAGGCTATTTTTGGGAGAAAGGTTTTGCAAGCCGTGGTGCCTTCCATTTAGGTGACCTGATTTGCTCCCTCCCTTCATCCGTGTCCTAAAGCTTTGGTATTGGTTCCCACAAGTAAGGATGAGGCCGTGGACCGGACACACCTATGTTGGAGAAAACAGAATTTATGTTTACCTGATAAATTACTTTCTCCAACGGTGTGTCCGGTCCACGGCCCGCCCTGGTTTTTTTAATCAGGTCTGATAATTTATTTTCTTTAACTACAGTCACCACGGTACCATATGGTTTCTCCTATGCAAATATTCCTCCTTAACGTCGGTCGAATGACTGGGGTAGGCGGAGCCTAGGAGGGATCATGTGACCAGCTTTGCTGGGCTCTTTGCCATTTCCTGTTGGGGAAGAGAATATCCCACAAGTAAGGATGACGCCGTGGACCGGACACACCGTTGGAGAAAGTAATTTATCAGGTAAACATAAATTCTGTTTTAGAGGTTCCTGTTTACACTGATGTTTTTCCAGTCCCTAAGAGGATTTCGGACATTGTTACTAAGGAGTGGGATAGACCAGGTATTCCGTTCGCTCCCCCTCCTGTTTTTAAGAAAATGTTTCCCATATCTGACACCATGAGGGACTCATGGCAGACGGTCCCTAAGGTGGAGGGAGCTATTTCTACTCTGGCTAAGCGCACAACTATACCTATTGAAGACAGTTGTGCTTTCATTGATCCTATGGATAAAAAATTAGAGGGTCTCCTAAAGAATTTTTGTTCATCAAGGTTTTCTTCTTCAACCTATAGCGTGCATTGTTCCTGTAACCACTGTAGCTGCCTTTCTGGTTTGAGGCTCTAGAAGAGGCTCTTCAGGTGGAGACCCCACTAGATGATATTCTGGACAGAATTAAGGCTCTTAAGTTGGCTAATTCTTTTATTACAGACGCCGCTTTTCATCTCTCTAAGTTAGCGGCAAAGAATTCAGGTTTTGCCATTTTAGCACGCAGGGCATATGGCTTAAGTCCTGGTCGGCTGATGTGTCATCTAAATCTAAGCTTTTGACCATCCCTTTCAAAGGTAAGACCCTATTCAAGCCTGCCCTCAAAGAGATAATTTCGGACATCACTGGGGGGGAAGGGTCATGCCCTCCCTCAAGATAAGTCGAATAAGACAAGGATAAAACAAAATAATTTTCGTTCCTTTCTAAACTTCAAGGGTGGTCCCGCTTCAGCTTCCCCTGCTGCAAAGCAAGAGGGGAACTTTGATCAATCCAAACACTCTCTCTCTTTGCTCAGGCCTGGGAAAGAGACGTTCAGGACTCCTGGGCCGTAGAAATTTTAACCCAGGGGTATCTTCTAGATTTCAAAGATTCTCCTCCAAGGGGGAGATTCCATCTTTCTTAATTGTCTGTAAACCAGACAAAAAGAGAGGCGTTCTTATGCTGTGTAGAAGACTTTTTTACCATGGGAGTGATCTGCCCAGTTCCAAAAGCAGAACAGGGGCAAGGTTTCTACTCCAATCTGTTTGTGGTTCCCAAAAAAGAGGGAAGCTTCAGACAAATTCTAGATCTCAAGATCCTAAACCAATTCCTAAGAGTTCCATCCTTCAAGATGGAGACCATTCGGACTATTTTACCAATGATCCAGGAGGGTCAATATATGACCACCGTGGATTTAAAGGATGCGTATCTACACGTTCCTATCCACAAAGATCACCAGTTCCTCAGGTTTGCCTTTCTGGACAGGCATTACCAGTTTGTGGCTCTTCCCTTCGGGTTGGCCACGGCACCAAGAATCTTCACAAAAGTGTTAGGGTCCCTACTGGCGGTCCTAAGGCCGCGGGGCATTGCAGTGGCGCCTTATCTAGACGACTGTCAGGATAATGGCATACTTATTTCTCTGCACTGTCCCTTTAAAGCATCCTGCTCTCATTAACATCAACCTATTTAAGGCCCCTCCCAGCATTTTCACATTGCTTAGTATTGAAGTTTGTCTTAAACCTTAACCTGAGCCTGCTCTCTGTAAGATTTATCTTACTACTTCTGTTTGTTGGATTCCTCTCCTTCCTGCCTGCTTCTCCCTCAAGAAGATTCAGCTATTTCAAAAGCCTCATTCATACCTTTACTCTAACTCAGTTTCCCCTGCAGCTCACCGGCCTTGGGATTCACTTTTCACTGAGCTCCACTTCCTCATGCTGTGACGTCATCAGCCAGCTGCTACTGAGCTTCCCTGCTCCCTCTGGCAAGTCGCCATTACAACCCGGTGTTTGCAACTATCATTATAACAGTCCTGTTAGGGGTAAGCCAGTCTCTGTATTTTACTTTGCTGCTATACTCTAAGATTAGTATCTCAGTTGCTGCTGTTATTTTTCTGTGACTTTTATTTTCATTCCTCATATCCTGCTGTTTTGCCATAACTCTGTACACAATAGCAATTGCTTATTTTTTTCTATGATCATAGTACCATTTTTTCCTTGCTTATTTATTTTTTCCTTCATTAATGGTAAAATCTCAGGTTTATCTGAGCATATCCCTGCTGCATTTACTTTCTCACAGTGACTACCCAGACACATGTGGCAGCCATAGGGAATATGCTCAATTACTGCCTGTATATTAAAACTTTGCAATAAGGAATAAGGTTTCACATAGCTGCCTAATTCCTAATCTTTGTTTTACCTTATCACTCTGTTGCAAACAACCATACAATTTTTATTGTCTTTTTCATTCCCAGCAGTTGTGGTCCAAATAACTAAGCTGCACACATTTTTTCTTTCTTAGTTGTGCCTGACATAATACTAAGCCTAAAACTATGGACCCAGCTGGAATGAACGCACATGTGCAAAATATCACACAGAGGGTTGATTTATTAACTGAAGCTGTTAATTCTCTGAAAACAGAAAATGATACTTTAAAAGCTTATATCAGGGATGTGGTTGATAAGAGAGTACCTATATTAGAACCACAGGTTAGTACACCAGAAAAATTTAGTGGTGAGAGATCTGAGTATAGAGATTTCAAGAATGCTTGTTTGCTTATGTTCTCCCTTAAACCTCATACCTATCCCACTGATAGAGCAAGGGTACTCACAGTCATATCCTATTTGAGAGGTGAGCCCCGCACATGGGCCAACACTTACTTCGAGAATAACGATGATATACTTAATTCGTTGGAAAGTTTTTTTTCTGCTATGGGTCAGCTATATGAGGATCCATATAAACAGCTTACTGCTGAAACTGCAATGCGAGGCTTGAAACAAAAGAAAAGAGTAGTTGAAGATTACATTGCCGAATTTAAAAAATGGGCGAAAGACACTCAATGGAATGATCTTTCACTGAGAAATCAGTTTAGATTAGGCCTTTCAGAAGGAATTAAGGATGAGTTGTCTAGATCTGAACTACCACATACTCTTGAGGCTTTAATGTCACTTAGCATAACTATAGACAGAAGACTGAGAGAGAGACAGCAGGAGAGATCATTTCATGAATATCCTGCAAAGAAACAAAATACACCCAGCCCCAGCAAATCAACTGCTGAACCTATGGATATAGGTTTTATAAAGGGACCATTAACCCCTGAGGAGAAGATCCGACGAAGGGTTAATAACCTCTGCTTATACTGTGCTTCAGACAAACACACTGTCAGGGACTGTCCTTCCCTCCTGAAACAAAACAAGGGTAAGATGTATAAAGAACCTTTTTGTTGTACCACTCAGGATCATGCTCTCCCTTACCTAAATTTATCTCTTCTTTTACAGTGGGAGTCACATCGAATCAACGCTCCCGCGATTATTGACTCAGGAGCTACAGCATCTTACATAGATACTGTATTCACTAAATTCAATAAAATTCCACTTGTGCAAAAAAGGTCTCCTGTGTTATTACGTGGAATAGATGGTAATCCAATCACATCAGGTCCAGTTAAATATCAAACAATACCCTTACTTGTTGTTACCCAAGACCACCATAGGGAGTATTTGTCATTTGATGTAATATCATCCCCTATTTCACCCATAGTTCTCGGTATAAACTGGCTCCGAATTCATAATCCTGAAGTAAATTGGTCTACCTCAACAGTCACATTTAATTCTACATTCTGCTCTACTACTTGTTTCCCAGCTACTATTTTGCAAACCACTGAATCCAATGAGACAATTCAAATTCCTGAGGTTTATAAGGATTATGCAGATGTATTCAGCAAAACCCAGTGCGACAATCTTCCTCCTCACAGGAAGTATGATTGTCCTATTGAGATCATACCTGGCTCTGAGATCCCCACGGGTCATATTTACCCACTCTCAAACCCAGAGTTAATACACCTTAAATCTTACTTAGATGAAAATCTAAAGAAAGGTTTCATCCGTCCCTCCACCTCTCCAGCTAGTGCTGGGATTTTTTTTGTTAAAAATAAGGATGGCTCATTAAGGCCAATCGTAGACTACAGACAACTAAATAAAATTACAGTAAAAAACAGATATCCTTTACCCCTCATCCCGGAGTTAATTGAAAGGTTGGAGGGAGCAAAATTTTTCACAAAATTGGACTTAAGAGGAGCCTATAATCTCATCCGAATTAGATCTGGAGATGAGTGGCTCACGGCGTTTCGAACAAGATACGGATTGTTCGAATACGTCGTGATGCCTTTTGGGCTCTGCAACGCGCCCGCAACTTTCCAGCACTTAATTAATGACATTTTTAGGGACATATTAGATGTCTTTATTGTCATCTATCTGGATGATATTTTAATTTATTCCAAGACCTATCAGGAACACATTTCCCATGTTAGACAAGTTTTATCAAGGCTCAGAGGTAACCACTTGTATGCTAAGGCTGAGAAATGCCTGTTCAATTCACAGACCATATCCTTTCTGGGATATGAAATTTCTCCTTCAGGTATCCATATGGAACAAAAAAAGGTTGATGCAGTTTTAAATTGGCCCATACCAACAACTAAACGTCAAGTTCAGTCCTTCATGGGTTTTGCGAATTTCTACCGCAAATTTATTAAAAATTTCTCCAAACTTGCTCTTCCTTTAACTGTTCTAACAAAAAATAATTCACATTTCACGTGGACTAAAGAAGCACAATCCGCTTTTGATTTGTTCAAACAAAAGTTCACTTCAGCACCAATACTCCGTTTTCCTGACCCTAATCTACAATTTGTTCTTGAGGTGGACGCCTCAAATTCTGCTATTGGCGCTGTTCTCTCCCAAAGAGAAAACTTGTCAAAACCTTTACATCCTGTGGCTTTTTACTCCAAGACTTTGAATAGTGCGGAACAAAACTATCCTATTGGTGACAAAGAACTCTTAGCCATAAAACTCTCCCTGGAACACTGGCGACACCTCCTTGAAGGTACTTCCATTCCTACACTCATCTATACAGATCATAGGAACCTGCAGTACTTGAAGGCCACTAGAACCTTGTCAGCAAGACAGGTTCGCTGGAATCTCTTTTTCTCTCGTTTTAATTTCCTCATCACATACCATCCTGCTGGAAAGAACCAAAAAGCCGACGCACTATCCCGGTTACCCACAAATCTTCCACATCAAACGACTGACCAATCCATCATACCAAAAGAAAACTTCATTTCTTTTACTCTTGAAGTCTCATCTAACCTTAAAAAGGAACAGTTGGCCGACTCTACAAAGCCATTACACCTTCTTCAACTTAATACTCAAGGACTTTATTCTCATGATTCAAAGATATATGTTCCACCTTCCCTCAGACTCATTCTCCTTCAATCTGTACATGATTCACCTCTAGCTGGTCATCCAGGTATCCATAAAACTCTGGATCTAGTAAAAAGAGATTACTGGTGGCCTCATATGGCAACTCAAGTTAAGGACTATATAAACTCTTGTCTTAATTGTACCATTTCAAAAAGGGATAAACACTCTCCCTATGGGTTGCTTTTGCCTTTGCCTACTCCAAAGAATCCATGGTCTGAGATTGCTTTAGACTTTATTGTAGATTTGCCAGTCTCTTCAAAGAATACCACCATCCTTGTCGTTGTAGATCTCTTCACGAAGATGTGCCATTTCATCCCCTTCTCCAAACTTCCTACCGCTTTGGAGACAGTACATTTGCTTCTCAAACATATTGTTAAGTATCATGGACTTCCCACTTCAATCCTCAGTGATCGTGGCAGTCAATTTTCTAGCAGACTATGGTACCATTTCTGTAAAACTTTATCTGTTGAGAGAAAGTTGACTACTGCTTACCACCCGCAATGTAATGGTCAAACTGAACGTTGTAACCAGTGGTTGGAACAATTTTTAAGACTCTTCTGTTCCTCTCAACAACATCTTTGGAGTGACTTCCTGCATTACGCTGAATTTTGTTACAACAACACTATTCATTCCACTACTGGTCAAACTCCCTTCTTCGCAAACTACGGTTTTCACCCCAAGTTTCACATCCTACCATCTTCCACCGTTCCAGTATCTAGTATATCAGATTTGTCTGATTCCATCTCTTCCAACTTTAAAACCATCGAGTCCAACATCATAGCAGCAAAACAACTCCAGAAACAGTATTATGATCGCCGCAGAACTCCGCCTCCTGTCTACACAAAAGGTGATCTAGTCTGGCTATCCACCAAACACCTAAGTTTGAAAACCCCTTCGAAAAAACTTTCTCCGTTGTTCATTGGTCCATACCCTGTTGAACTTGTCATTAATGCCAATGCTGTCCGGCTTAAATTACCCGATAATTTAAGAGTTCATCCCACATTCCATGTATCCCTTCTCAAACCCTATAAGGATCTCAGGGATTTCTCTTTACAAACGTCTCTTCCACCTATTTCTCTCGACCCTGAAATGGAGTATGAAGTTCACTCAATCCTGGATTCCCGTTTCCGTAGGGGACGTATTGAATATCTTGTTCGTTGGAAGGGTTTCTCTACAGATGATGATTCCTGGGAACCAGCTACCAACATATCTGCTCCTCGTTTGATATCTCATTTCCACCAAAGACATCCGGATCGTCCTGGGCCTTGAGCCTCTGGAGTGGCTCCTTGGAGGGGGGATTCTGTCAGGATAATGGCATACTTATTTCTCTGCACTGTCCCTTTAAAGCATCCTGCTCTCATTAACATCAACCTATTTAAGGCCCCTCCCAGCATTTTCACATTGCTTAGTATTGAAGTTTGTCTTAAACCTTAACCTGAGCCTGCTCTCTGTAAAATTTATCTTACTACTTCTGTTTGTTGGATTCCTCTCCTTCCTGCCTGCTTCTCCCTCAAGAAGATTCAGCTATTTCAAAAGCCTCATTCATACCTTTACTCTAACTCAGTTTCCCCTGCAGCTCACCGGCCTTGGGATTCACTTTTCACTGAGCTCCACTTCCTCATGCTGTGACGTCATCAGCCAGCTGCTACTGAGCTTCCCTGCTCCCTCTGGCAAGTCGCCATTACAACCCGGTGTTTGCAACTATCATTATAACAGTCCTGTTAGGGGTAAGCCAGTCTCTGTATTTTACTTTGCTGCTATACTCTAAGATTAGTATCTCAGTTGCTGCTGTTATTTTTCTGTGACTTTTATTTTCATTCCTCATATCCTGCTGTTTTGCCATAACTCTGTACACAATAGCAATTGCTTATTTTTTTCTATGATCATAGTACCATTTTTTCCTTGCTTATTTATTTTTTCCTTCATTAATGGTAAAATCTCAGGTTTATCTGAGCATATCCCTGCTGCATTTACTTTCTCACAGTGACTACCCAGACACATGTGGCAGCCATAGGGAATATGCTCAATTACTGCCTGTATATTAAAACTTTGCAATAAGGAATAAGGTTTCACATAGCTGCCTAATTCCTAATCTTTGTTTTACCTTATCACTCTGTTGCAAACAACCATACAATTTTTATTGTCTTTTTCATTCCCAGCAGTTGTGGTCCAAATAACTAAGCTGCACACATTTTTTCTTTCTTAGTTGTGCCTGACAACGACATCCTAATTCAAGCGTCGACTTTCCAACTAGCCAAGTCTCACACAGACTTAGTGTTGGCCTTTCTAAGATCTCATGGGTGGAAGGTGAACGTGAAAAAGTTCTTATTCCTCTCACAAGAGTTCCATTCCTGGGAACTCTGATAGATTCGGTGGACATGAAAATATTTCTGACGGAGGTCAGGAAATCAAAGATTTTAACCACCTGCCGAGCTCTTCATTCCATTCCTCGGCCGTCAGTGGCTCAGTGTATGGAGGTAATCGGAATTATGGTAGCGGCAATGGACATAGTTCCGTTTGCTTGCTTGCATCTCAGACCACTGCAACTATGCATGCTCAAACAGTGGAATGGGGATTATGCAGATTTATCTCCTCGGATAAATCTGGATCAAGAGACCAGAGACTCTCTTCTTTGGTGGTTGTCACAGGATCACCTGTCCAGGGGAATGTGTTTCCGCAGGCCAGCGTGGGTTATTGTGACGACGGACGCCAGCCTACTGGGCTGGGGTGCAGTCTGGAATTCCCTGAAAGCACAGGGTTTGTGGACTCAGGAGGAGGCCCTCCTACCGATAAATATTCTGGAATTAAGAGCGATATTCAATGCTCTTCAGGCGTGGCTTCGGCTGGATTCATCGGGTTTCAGTCGGACAACATCACGACTGTAGCTTATATCAATCATCAGGGGGGAACAAGGAGTTCCTTGGCGATGATAGAAGTTTCCAGGATAATCCGATGGGCAGAGACTCATTCTTGCCATCTATCAGCGATCTATATGCCAGGGGTAGAGAACTGGGAGGCAGATTTTCTAAGTCGTCAGACTTTTCATCCGGGGGAGTGGGAGCTCCATCCGGAGGTGTTTGCTCAACTCGTTCAGCTATGGGGCACACCAGAATTGGATTTGATGGTGTCTCGTCAGAACGCCAAACTTCCTTGTTACGGATCCAGGTCCAGGGATCCTCAGGCAGTACTGATAGATGCTCTAGCAGTACCCTGGTCGTTCAACCTGGCTTATATGTTTCCACCATTTCCTCTCCTTCCCCGTTTGATTGCCAGAATCAAACCGGAGAGAGCTTCGTGATTTTGATAGCACCTGCGTGGCCACACAGGACTTGGTATGCAGACCTGGTGGACATGTCATCTCTACCACCATGGACACTGCCACTGCGACGGGATCTTCTAATTCAAGGTCCGTTCAAGCATCCAAATCTACTTTCTCTGCAACTGACTGCTTGGAGATTGAACGCTTGATTTTATTAAAGCAGGGTTTCTCTGAGTCGGTCATAGATACCTTGATTCAGACTCTAAAGCCTGTCACCAGGAAAATCTATCATAAGATATGGCGTAAATATCTTTTTTGGTGCGAATCCAAAGGCTACTCATGGAGTAAGATCAGGATTCCTAGGATTTTGTCCTTTCTTCAAGAAGGATTGGAAAAGGGATTGTCAGCTAGTTCCCTAAAGGGACAGATATCTGCTTTGTCTATCCTATTGCACAAGTGTCTGGCTGATGTCCCAGACGTTCGGGCTTTTTGTCAGGCTTTAGTTAGAATCAAGCCTGTGTTTAAACCTGTTGCTCCGCCATGGAGTCTAAATTTAGTTCTTAATGTTCTTCAGGGGGTTCCGTTTGAACCCATGCATTCCATAGATATTAAGCTTCTATCTTGGAAAGTTCTGTTTCTAGTTGCTATCTCTTCAGCTCGAAGAGTTTCTGAACTATCTGCATTACAATGCGACTCGCCTTATCTTGTTTTCCATGCTGATAAGGTGGTTTTACTTACCAAACCTGGGTTCCTCCCTAAGGTTGTTTCTAACAGGAATATCAATCAGGAAATTGTTGTTCCTTCTCTGTGTCCTAATCCTTCTAAGAAGGAACGTCTGTTGCACAACTTGGACGTGGTTCGTGCCTTGAAGTTTTATTTGCAGGCAACCAAAGATTTTCGCCAATCTTCTTCTTTGTTTGTTGTCTATGCTGGAAAGTGTAGAGGTCAAAAGGCTATGGGTACCTCTTTCCTTTTGGCTGAAAAGCATCATCCGTTTGGCTTATGAGACTGCTGGACAGCAGCCTCCTGAAAGAATTACAGCTCACTCCACTAGAACGGTGGCTTCCACATGCGCTTTTAAAAATGATGCTTCTGTTGAACAGATTTGTAAGGCTGCGACTTGGTCTTCGCTTCATACCTTTTCAAATTTTCCAAATTTGATACTTTTGCTTCATCGGAGGCTATTTTTGGGAGAAAGGTTTTGCAAGCAGTGGTGCCTTCCGTTTAGGTTTCTGTCTTGTCCCTCCCTTCATCCGTGTCCTAAAGCTTTGGTATTGGTATCCCACAAGTTAGGATGAATCCGTAGACTCGGTACATCTTGCAAAAGAAAACAAAATTAATGCTTACCTGATAAATTTCTTTCTTTTGCGATGTACCGAGTCCACGGCCCGCCCTGTCTATTCAAGACAGATAGTATTTTTTTTTTTTTTTTTTTTTTTTTTTATGTAAACTTCAGTCACCTCTGCACCTTATAGTTTCTCCTTTTCTTCCTTGGCCTTCGGTCGAATGACTGGGGGGTGGAGTTAAGGGGGGAGCTATATAGACAGCTCTGCTTTGGTGCTCTCTTTGCTACTTCCTGTCAGGAAGGACAATATCCCACAAGTTAGGATGAATCCGTGGACTCGGTACATCGCACATCGCAAAAGAGAGAAATTTATCAGGTAAGCATAAATTTTGTTTTTTCCATCAGGATCTCTAAATTGAAAGGCATGGAAATTGAACGCTTAGTCATAGAGGTTTCTCTGACTCCGTTATTAGCAGTATGATACAGGCTCGTAAGTCTGTTTCAAGAAAGATTTATTATCAGGTTTGGAAAACCTATATTTCATGGTGTTCATGATTATACTTAGCATTCTTTTAAAATTCCTAGGATTTTACAGTTTCTTCAGGATGGTTTGGATAAGGGTTTGTCTGCAAATACGTTGAAAAGACAAATTTCTGCTCTTTCGGTCTTATTTCATAGAAAGATTGCTAAGCTTCGTGATATACACTGTTTTGTTCAGACTTTGATTCGTATCAAACCTGTTATTCAATCTTTTTCTCCTCCTTGGAGTCTCAATTTGGTTTTGAAGATTTTGCAGGCTCCTCCTTTTTAACCCAATTCATTCTCTGGACATTAAATTACTTTCTTGGAAAGTGTTATTTCGTTTGGCTATCTCTTCTGCTAGAATAGTTTCTGAATTGTCTGCTCTCTTGTGAGTCTATCTGATTTTTCCGGCAAGATAAAGCTGTTTTGCGGACTTCACTTAAATTTTTGCCTAAGGTTGTGAATGCTAACAATATCAATAGGGGAATTGATGTTCCTTTGTGTGCTAATCCTAAGAATACTCTTAAAAGGTCTTGACATTCTTTGGATGTGGTAAGAGCTTTGAAATATTATTTTGAGGCTACTAAAGATTTCAGAAAGACTTCTAGGGCCCGATCCAATATGCAGCGTCGCCCGCAAAAGCCGGCGACGCTGAAATTTGCGCTGGTTTGGTATCCTATATACGGCGTAACCCAGAAGTTACGCTCGTATATTTCTGCCGTCGCCCGTAGTTTTTTGGGCCATAGGCAGGTATACCAAACCAGCGCAGTTTGGTATCCAATATACAAGGACTTATGTGGCGAAAATGGAGAAATCTTACTCCATTTTCACCTCGCACAAAATGCAGCCGTAGTAAGCCTTACGCTGTGTATTGGAGCCCCGTAACTCCCTAAACTACCTGCTAAATAAACCTAATGCATGCTCAATGTCTATCTACCTGTCAACCGCCGCAATCCCTAATAAAGTATTTAACCCCTAAACCGCCGCACACGGACCCCGCCGCCACCGACAATAAAAGTATAACCCCCTAATGTGATCCCCCTACACCGTCGCAAGCTACATTACATACCCCCTGATGTGAGTCCCTTACACCGCCGCCATCTATCTTACCTACCCCCTAAAGTGAGCCCCTACCCCGCCGCCATCTATTTTAAAAATATTAACCCCTAATTTAATCCCCCTACACCGCCGCCAGCTATATTAACTATATTAACCCTAATTATATTAGGGTTAATATAGTTAATATAGTTATTATATTATATATATATTAAGTATAATAACCCTATCTAACTCTAACATCCCTAACTAAATTCTTATTAAAATAAATCTAATATTAATTAAAATATTCCTATTTACATCTAAATACTTGCCTATAAAATAAACCCTAAGATAGCTACAATATAATTAATAATTACATTGTAGCTATTTCTCCAACATTGGTGTGTCCGGTCCACGGCGTCATCCTTACTTGTGGGATATCTCTTCCCCAACAGGAAATGGCAAAGAGTCCCAGCAAAGCTGGCCATATAGTCCCTCCTAGGCTCCGCCCACCCCAGTCATTCTCTTTGCCGTTGCACAGGCAACATCTCCACGGAGATGGTTAAGAGTTTTTTTGGTGTTTAAATGTAGTTTTTATTCTTCTATCAAGTGTTTGTTATTTTAAAATTAGTGCTGGTATGTACTATTTACTCTGAAACAGAAAAGGATGAAGATTTCTGTTTGTGAGAGGAAGATGATTTTAGCAGACAGTAACTAAAATCGATTGCTGTTTCCACATAGCACTGTTGAGATGAAGTAACTTCAGTTGGGGGAAGCAGTTGGCAGACTTTTCTGCTTAAGGTATGACTAGCCATATTTCTAACAAGACGATGTAATGCTGGAAGGCTGTCATTTCCCCTCATGGGGACCGGTAAGCCATTTTCTTAGTCAAACAAACAGAATAAAGGGCTTATTATGGGCTAAAAAACTGGTAGACATTTTTATGGGCTAAATCGATTGCTTTATTTGGGCATTTTATTCATATTTATGCTGACAATTTGCATTTATAAACTTGGGGAACGTTTATTAAACGGCAGGCACTGTGTTAGACACCTTTTCCAGTCAGGGGGCCTTCCTAGTTGTAGACTGAGCCTCATTTTCGCGCCATTACTGCGCAGTTGTTTTTTGAGAGCAGGGCATGCAGATGCATGTGTGAGGATCTAAAAATTGCTGGAAAAGCTTCTAGAAGGTGTCAATTGGTATCGTATTCCCCTCTGGGCTTGGTTGGGTCTCAGCAAAGACTATAGCTGGGACTGTATAGGGGTTAAATTTATAAACGGCTCCGGTTTTTTTATTTTAAGGGTTAAAGCTCTGAAATTTGGTGTGCAATACTGTTAATGCTTTAAGACACTGTGGTGAAATTTGGGTAATTTTTGAACAATTCCTTCATACTTTTTCACATATTCAGTAATAAAGTGTTTTCTGTTTAAAATTTAAAGAGACAGTAACGGTTTTGTTTTAAAACGTTTTTTTTGTGCTTTGTTGACAAGTTTAAGCCTGTTTAACATGTCTGTACCTTCAGATAAGCTATGTTCTATATGTATGAAAGCCAATGTGTCTCCCCATTTAAATTTATGTGATAATTGTGCCATATCGTCCAAACAAAGTAAGGACAGTACTGCCACAGATAATGAACTTGCCCAAGATGATTCCTCAGATGAGGGGAGTAAACATGATACTACATCATCTCCTACTGTGTCTACACCAGTTTTGCCCACGCAGGAGGCCCCTAGTACATCTAGTGCGCCAATACTTATTACCATGCAACAATTAACGGCTGTAATGGATAACTCCATAGCAAATATTTTATCCAAAATGCCTACTTATCAGAGAAAGCACGATTGCTCTGTTTTAAACACTGAAGAGCAGGAGGGCGCTGATGATAATTGTTCTGTCATACCCTCACACCAATCTGAAGGGGCCATGAGGGAGGTTTTGTCAGATGGAGAAATTTCAGATTCAGGAAAAATTTCTCAACAAGCTGAACCTGATGTTGTGACATTTAAATTAGAACATCTCCGCGCACTGCTTAAGGAGGTGTTATCTACTCTGGATGATTGTGACAACTTGGTCATTCCAGAGAAATATATCCCCCCCCCTATATTTAAGAAATTATTTCCTATGGTCGACCCCAGAAAGGACTTATGGCAGACAGTCCCTAAGGTCGAGGGGGCAGTTTCTACTCTAAACAAACGCACTACTATTCCTATCGAAGATAGTTGTGCTTTCAAAGATCCTATGGATAAAAAATTGGAAGGTTTGCTTAAAGATTTTTGTACAGCAAGGTTACCTTCTACAACCCATTTCGTGCATTGTTCCTGTCACTACAGCAGCGTGGTTCTGGTTCGAGGAACTAGAAAAGTCGCTCAGAAGAGAGACTCCATATGAGGAGGTTATGGACAGAGTTCACGCACTTAAATTGGCTAACTCTTTTATTTTAGATGCCGCTTTGCAATTAGCTAGATTAGCGGCGAAAAATTCAGGGTTTGCTATTGTGGCGCGCAGAGCACTTTGGCTAAAGTCTTGGTCAGCGGATGTGTCATCCAAGACAAAATTGCTTAACATCCCTTTCAAAGGTAAAACTCTATTTGGACCAGAATTGAGAGATTACGCCCTTCCACAAGATAGGTCTTTCAAGGCTAAAAATAAGTCTAATTTTCGTTCCTTTCGCAATTTCAGGAACGGACCGGCCTCTAATTCTGCATCCTCTAAGCAAGAGGGTAATGCCTCACAACCCAAACCAGCCTGGAAACCGATGCAAGGCTGGAACAAGGGTAAGCAGGCCAAGAAGCCTGCCGTTGCTAACAAAACAGCATGAAGGAGTAGCCCCCGATCTGGGACCGGATCTAGTGGGGGGCAGACTCTCTCTCTTTGCTCAGGCTTGGGCAAGAGATGTTCAGGATCCCTGGGCACTAGAAATAGTTTCTCAAGGTTATCTCCTGGAATTCAAGGAACTACCCCCAAGGGGAAGGTTCCACATGTCTCACTTATCCTCAAACCAAATAAAGAGACAGGCATTCTTACATTGTGTAGAAGACCTGTTAAAGATGGGAGTGATACACCCAGTTCCAATAAAGGAACAAGGAATGGGATTTTATTCCAATCTGTTCGTAGTTCCCAAAAAAGAGGGAACTTTCAGACCAATTTTGGATTTGAAGATCCTAAACAAATTTCTCAGGGTACCATCGTTCAAGATGGAAACCATTCGAACGATTCTACCCACTATCCAGGAAAGTCAATTTATGACTACCGTGGATCTAAAGGATGCGTACCTACATATTCCTATCCACAAAGAACATCATCAGTTCCTAAGGTTCGCTTTTCTGGACAAGCATTACCAGTTTGTGGCCCTCCCATTCGGGTTAGCCACTGCTCCAAGGATTTTCACAAAGGTACTAGGGTCCCTTCTAGCGGTTCTAAGACCGAGGGGCATTGCAGTAGTACCTTACTTGGACGACATTCTAATACAAGCGTCGTCCCTGTCAAAAGCAAAGGCTCATACAGACATCGTTCTGGCCTTTCTCAGATCACACGGATGGAAGGTGAACATAGAAAAAAGTTCTCTGTCTCCGTCGACAAGAGTTCCCTTCTTGGGAACAATAATAGATTCCTTAGAAATGAGGATTTTTCTGACAGAGGTCAGAAAATCAAAACTTCTAAGCTCTTGTCAAGCTCTTCATTCTGTTCCTCGTCCTTCCATAGCGCAGTGCATGGAAGTAGTAGGGTTGATGGTTGCAGCAATGGACATAGTTCCTTTTGCACGAATTCATCTAAGACCATTACAACTGTGCATGCTCAAACAGTGGAATGGGGATTATACAGACTTGTCTCCAATGATTCAAGTAGATCAGAAGACCAGAGATTCACTCTGTTGGTGGCTGACCCTGGACCATCTGTCCCAGGGAATGAGCTTCCGCAGACCAGAGTGGGTCATTGTCACGACCGACGCCAGTCTAGTGGGCTGGGGCGCGGTCTGGGAATCCCTGAAAGCTCAGGGTCTATGGTCTCGGGAAGAGTCTCTTCTCCCGATAAACATTCTGGAACTGAGAGCGATATTCAATGCTCTCAGGGCTTGGCCTCAACTAGCAAAGGCCAGATTCATAAGGTTCCAATCAGACAACATGACGACCGTTGCGTATATCAATCAGGGGGGAACAAGGAGTTCCCTGGCGATGAAAGAAGTGACCAAAATAATTCAATGGGCGGAGGATCACTCCTGCCACCTGTCTGCGATCCACATCCCAGGTGTGGAAAACTGGGAGGCGGATTTTCTGAGTCATCAGACATTCCATCCGGGGGAGTGGGAACTCCACCCGGAGATCTTTGCCCAAATAACCCAATTATGGGGCATTCCAGACATGGATCTGATGGCGTCTCGTCAGAACTTCAAGGTTCCTTGCTACGGGTCCAGATCCAGGGATCCCATGGCGACTCTAGTAGATGCACTAGTAGCACCTTGAACCTTCAACCTAGCTTATGTATTTCCACCGTTTCCTCTCATTCCCAGGCTGGTAGCCAGGATCAATCAGGAGAGGGCCTCGGTGATCTTGATAGCTCCTGCGTGGCCACGCAGGACTTGGTATGCAGACCTGGTGAATATGTCATCGGTTCCACCATGGAAGCTACCTTTGAGACAGGACCTTCTTGTTCAGGGTCCATTCGAACATCCAAATCTGGTCTCCCTCCAGCTGACGGCTTGGAGATTGAACGCTTGATTCTATCGAAGCGTGGGTTTTCAGATTCTGTGATAGATACTCTGGTTCAGGCCAGAAAACCGGTAACTAGAAAGATTTACCACAAAATATGGAAAAGATATATCTGTTGGTGTGAATCCAAAGGATTCCCATGGAATAAGATAAAAATTCCTAAGATTCTCTCCTTTCTACAAGAAGGTTTGGAGAAAGGATTATCTGCAAGTTCTCTAAAGGGACAGATCTCTGCTTTATCTGTCTTACTACACAAAAGACTGGCAACTGTGCCAGATGTTCAAGCATTTGTTCAGGCTCTGGTTAGGATCAAGCCTGTTTACAGACCTTTGACTCCTCCCTGGAGTCTAAATCTAGTTCTTTCAGTTCTTCAAGGGGTTCCGTTTGAACCTTTACATTCCATAGATATTAAGTTACTATCTTGGAAAGTTTAGTTTTTGGTTGCAATTTCTTTTGCTAGAAGAGTTTCAGAGTTATCTGCTCTGCAGTGTTCTCCGCCCTATCTGGTGTTCCATGCAGATAAGGTGGTTTTGCGTACTAAGCCTGGTTTTCTTCCTAAGGTTGTTTCTAACAAAAATATTAACCAGGAGATAGTTGTTCCCTCTTTATGTCCGAATCCAGTTTCAAAGAAGGAACGTTTGTTACATAATTTGGACGTAGTCCGTGCTCTAAAATTCTATTTAGAGGCTACAAAAGATTTCAGACAAACTTCTTCCTTGTTTGTTGTTTATTCTTGTAAAAGGAGAGGTCAAAAAGCGACTTCTACCTCTCTTTCCTTTTAGCTTAAAAGCATCATCCGATTGGCTTATGAGACTGCCGGACGGCAGCCTCCTGAAAGAATCACAGCTCACTCCACTAGGGCTGTGGCTTCCACATGGGCCTTCAAGAACGAGGCTTCTGTTGACCAGATATGTAAGGCAGCGACTTGGTCTTCACTGCACACTTTTGCCAAATTTTACAAATTTGATACTTTTGCTTCTTCGGAGGCTATTTTTGGGAGACAGGTTTTGCAAGCTGTGGTGCCTTCCGTTTAGGTAACCTGATTTGCTCCCTCCCTTCATCCGTGTCCTAAAGCTTTGGTATTGGTTCCCACAAGTAAGGATGACGCCGTGGACCGGACACACCAATGTTGGAGAAAACAGAATTTATGCTTACCTGATAAATTACTTTCTCCAACGGTGTGTCCGGTCCACGGCCCGCCCTGGTTTTTTAATCAGGTCTGATGAATTATTTTCTCTAACTACAGTCACCACGGTACCATATGGTTTCTCCTATATATATTTCCTCCTGTCCGTCGGTCGAATGACTGGGGTGGGCGGAGCCTAGGAGGGACTATATGGCCAGCTTTGCTGGGACTCTTTGCCATTTCCTGTTGGGGAAGAGATATCCCACAAGTAAGGATTAAGCCTGTGGACCGGACACACCGTTGGAGAAAGTAATTTATCAGGTAAGCATAAATTCTGTTTTTAGGGTTTATATTTATTTTACAGGTAACTTTGTATTTATTTTAACTAGGTACAATAGCTATTAAATAGTTAATAACTATTTAATAGCTACCTAGTTAAAATAATTACCAATTTACCTGTAAAATAAATCCTAACCTAAGTTACAAATACACCTACACTATCAATAAATTAAATAAACTACAAATATCTAAACTAAAATACAATAAAATAATCTAAACTAAATTACAAAAAAAGATTTTTTAAGCTAATTATACCTATTCTAAGCCCCCTAATAAAATAATAAAGCCCCCCAAAGTAAAAAAATTTCCCTACCCTATTCTAAATTAAAAAAGTTCAAAGCTCTTTTACCTTACCAGCCCTTAAAAGGACCTTTTGTGGGGCATGCCCCAAAGAATTCAGCTCTTTTGCCTGTAAAAGAAAAACACAATACCACCCCCCAACATTACAACCCACCACCACATACCCCTATTCTAAACCCACCCAAACCCCCCTTAAAAAAACCTAACACTACCCCCCTGAAGATCTCCCTATCTTGTCTTCACCCAGCCGGGCCGTACTCTTCATCCGATCCGGGCGATGTCCAATCAAGCGGCAGTGAAGTCTTCTTCCATCCGGCGGTGTCTTCTTCCATCCGGCGGTGTCTTCTTCCATCCGGCGGTGTCTTCTTCCATCCGGCGGTGTCTTCTTCCATCCGGCGGTGTCTTCTTCCATCCGGCGGTGTCTTCTTCCATCCGGCGGTGTCTTCTTCCATCCGGCGGTGTCTTCTTCCATCCGGCGGTGTCTTCTTCCATCCGGCGGTGTCTTCTTCCATCCGGCGGTGTCTTCTTCCATCCGGCGGTGTCTTCTTCCATCCGGCGGGTGTCTTCTTCCATCCGGCGGTGTCTTCTTCCATCCGGCGGTGTCTTCTTCCATCCGGCGGTGTCTTCTTCCATCCGGCGGTGTCTTCTTCCATCCGGCGGTGTCTTCTTCCATCCGGCGGTGTCTTCTTCCATCCGGCGGTGTCTTCTTCCATCCGGCGGTGTCTTCTTCCATCCGGCGGTGTCTTCTTCCATCCGGCGGTGTCTTCAAGCAAAGCGGCATCTTCAATCTTCTTTCTCCGCTCCTCCGCCGCGGAGGATCCATCCGGCACAACGACTTCCCGACGAATGAGGTACCTTTAAATGACGTCATCCAAGATGGCGTCCGTCGAATTCCTATTGGCTGATAGGATTCTATCAGCCAATCGGAATTAAGGTAGAAAAATCAGATTCAAGTTCAATCCGATTGGCTGAACCTACCTTAATTCCGATTGGCTGATAGAATACTATCAGCCAATCGGAATTCGACGGACGCCATCTTGGATGACGTCATTTAAAGGTTCCTCATTCGTCGGGAAGTCGTCGTGCCGGATGGATGCTCCGCGGCGGAGAAGCGAAGAAAGAAGATTGAAGATGCCGCTTTTGCTTGAAGATGCCGCTTTTGCTTGAAGATGCCGCTTTTGCTTGAAGATGCCGCTTTTGCTTGAAGATGCCGCTTTTGCTTGAAGATGCCGCTTTTGCTTGAAGACGCCGCCCGGATCGGAAGAAGACGCCGCCCGGAGATCTTCAGGAGGGTAGTGTAAGTTTTTTTTTTTTTTTTTTTTTTAAGGGGGGTTTGGGTGGGTTTAGAATAGGGGTATGTGGGTGGTGGGTTGTAATGTTGGGGGGTGGTATTGTGTTTTTCTTTTACAGGCAAAAGAGCAGAATTCTTTGGGGCATGCCCCGCAAAAGGCCCATTGAAGGGCTGGTAAGGTAAAAAAAAATATATTTTGGGGGGCTTTATTATTTTATTAGGGGGCTTAGAATAGAAGTAATTAGCTTAAAAATCTTGTAATCTTTTTTTTATTTTTTGTAATTTAGTGTTTGTTTTGTTTTGTAATTTAGTTTAGATTATTTTATTGTATTTTAGTTTAGATATTTGTAGTTTATTTAATTTAGTGATAGTGTAGGTGTATTTGTAACTTAGTTAAAATAATAACCAATTTACCTGTAAAATAAATCCTAACCTAAGTAGCTATTAAATAGTTATTAACTATTTAATAGCTATTGTACCTAGTTAAAATAAATACCAAGTTACCTGTAAAATAAATATAAACCCTAAAATAGCTACAATGTAATTATTAATTATATTGTAGCTATCTTAGGGTTTATTTTATAGGTAAGTATTTAGATGTAAATAGGAATATTTTAATTAATAATATTAATATTAATTAGATTTATTTTAATAAGAATTTAGTTAGGGATGTTAGTTAGATAGGGTTATTATACTATATATCTATATATATATATATATATATATATATATATATATATATATATATATATATATATATATATATATATATATATATATATATATATATATATATATATATATATATATAATAACGATGTTAACTATATTAACCCTAATATAGTTAGGGTTAATATATATATATAATAACTATATTAACCCTAATATAATTAGGGTTAATATAGCTGGCGGCGGTGTAGGGGGATTAAATTAGGGGTTAATATTTTTAAAATAGATGGCGGCGGGGTAGGGGCTCACTTTAGGGGGTAGGTAAGATAGATGGCGGCGTGGTTGGGGGCTCACTTTAGGGGGTAGGTAAGATAGATGGCGGCGGGGTTGGGGGCTCACTTTAGGGGGTAGGTAAGATAGATGGCGGCGGGGTTGGGGGCTCACTTTAGGGGGTAGGTAAGATAGATGGCGGCGGGGTAGGGGGCTCACTTTAGGGGGTAGGTAAGATAGATGGCGGCGAGGTAGGGGGCTCACTTTAGGGGGTAGGTAAGATAGATGGCGGCGGGGTAGGGGGCTCGCATTAGGGGGTTATAGTTTTAATATAGCTGTCGGCGGGTCCAGGAGCGGCGGTTTAGGGGTTAATACATATTTTATTGTTAGGATAGTGAGGGGGGGATAGCGAATAGAGGGTTAGACGTGTCGGGCTATGTTTGGGAGGCGTGTTAGACAGTACGGGTGATTTTATACTTTAGTCAGGTTTTGTAGGCGCCGGCAGTTTCTAAAGTGCCGTAAGTCACTGGCGACGCCAGAAATTTGTACTTACGCAGATTTCTGGACATCGCTGGTTTATGAGACTTACGGCACTTTAGCCTCTGACGGCGCCGTATATAGGATAGCTCGAGTTGCGAGCTGAAACTGCGGGCGGCGGGGGTTCCCTCGCTTGCGCTGCAAACTACAATCTTTATCGGATCGCGCCCCTAGTCTATTTTTTTTTTTTTCTGATTCCAGGAAAGGTCAGAGCCTATTTCTCTGCCATCTTGGTTGAGACTTTTGATTCACAAAGCTTATTTGGAGGCGGGGCAGTCTCTGCCTCAGAGAATTACAGCTCATTCTACTAGGTCAGTTGCCACTTATTGGGCTTTCAAGAATGAAGCTTCAGTTAATCAAATTTGCAAAGCGGCAGCTTGGTCTTCTTTGCATACTTTAACTAATTTTTACTATTTTGATGTGTTTGCTTCTTCGGAAGCAGCCTTTGGTAGAAAGGTTCTTCAGGCAGTTGTTTCAGCTTGATTCTAATGCCTTTGATTTTTTTTTGGAATTTTAAAGAAAACATAATTAATAATTTTGGATTTAATTTCTCAGCGGTTTTAGCTATTTTATCTCTCCCTCTCTAGTGACTCGTAGATTCCACATCTTGGTTATTGTATCCCATAAAAGAAAACCTAATTTATGTAAGAACTTGCCTAATAAATAATTTTTTCATAGTGGCAAGAGTCTGAGACCAACCCTATTTATTTTTTTGTGGTTATGATTTTTTTTTTTGTATAAAGCACTTTAGTTTTTTCAGTTCCCCCTTTTTTTTTTTGTCCTTAGTTTAACATGTAGCAAAGAAGTGAAGTGTAAAAGTAGGTATGAGTGAGGTAGGAGGTGTATTTATAGGCATTTTGAGGTTTGGGAAACTTTGCCCCCTCCTGGTAGGAATGTTTATCCCATACGTCACTAGCTCATGGACTCTTGCCACTATGAAAGAAATCCATTTATCAGGTAAGTTCTTGCATACATTGTTTCTTGTTCCTCATGTTTAGAAAATACATTGAAATGTAAAGATACATTTTATATTATATTATATTATATTAATTATATTTTTTTTTTATTTATTTTTTTAGCCTAATGTCTCTCAGGATGCTGTTCAGGCAATGCCACAGCTTTCTCCTCAAACTTCCCAAGCCTCAGTGGCGTCAGACAGTGGTCTGCAGTTCCTCTCAGCCTCCTGGAGGCGTATATTTGCCTGTAGATTTTGCGGCACATATCTTCTGCGGTATCTGCAGCATTATCTGCTTTTCCCATGTTGGAGAAGCGCAAGAGGAAATCTAAACATTTTTCTGATTAGTAAGGTGTCTGTCGCCTTTGCTGCTGCGAAGGACCTCCATCCTATGTCTGATGAGGATACCTCGGTAGCTTCTGAGGGTGAAACTCAGATTCAGACAGTATAATTCCTTTGACTGAAGAGGTCATCTTCAGATTTAAGCTTGAACACCTCCGTGTACTGGCTACTTTGGATGACTCTGATTTTTCTGTCACTGTCAACCCTATGAAATCTAGTAAACTTAACAAATACTATGATGTTCCTTCCCCTGTGGAAGCATTTCCTGTTTCAGACCATGTGAGATCATTGCTCAGGAGTGGGATAAGCCTGGGATATCTTTCTCCCTGTCTCCCGTTTTTAAAAAGAGGTTTCCTGTTGCTGACTCCATTTGAGACTCATGGCGCACAGTGCCTAAGGTAGAAGGGGCTATTTCTACTCTGGCTAAGAGAACCACAATTGCTATTGAGGATAGCTGTTCCTTTAAGGATCCCATGGACAAAAAGCTGGAGGCGTATTTAAAGAAAATGTATGTTCATCAGGGTTTGCAATGGCAACCTGCAGCCTGTATTGCCACAGTGGCAAGTGCGGCATTTTATTGGTGCAATGCTTTGTCAGAGTTGGTTTTAAAGGAAACCCAGTTTGAGGAGATCAAAGATAGGATTAAGGCCCTCAAACTAGCCAATTCCTTTATTTCTGACGCAAACATGCAAGCTATTAGACTGGGAACCAAGATATCTGGCTTCACTGTTCTAGCCTGCAGGGCTTTGTGGCTGAAATCTTGGTCAGCTGATGTTATCTCAAAGTCCAAGCTTGTCGCTACCTTACAAGGGTAAGACCCTGTTTGGTCCTGTTCTGGCAGAGATAATTTTCTGAAATTACAGGTAGAAAAGGGTCTTTTCTACCACAAGACAAGAAGAATAGACCTAAGGGGTTTCAATTCTAATTTTCATTCCTTTTGTAACTTCAAAGGTCAAGTCTTCCTTTTCAAAGCCGGAGCAGTCCAAGTCCTCTTGGAGACGCAATCATTCTTGGAATAAGGGGAAACAATCAAAGAAGCCTTCACCTCAGATTGTCAGCATGAAGGGTCTGCCCCCAATCCAGTACTGGATCAAGTGGGGGGCAGACTTTCCTTGTTTCATCAAGCTTCGATACGTGATATCCCAGACCGTTGGACTGTGGACATAGTATCCCAGGGTTACAAAATAGACTTTGTCTTGTCCTCCCAGGGGCAGAGTTTTCCTTTTTAAGATTACCTGCAGACCAAGTAAAGAGAGGCATTCTTGAACTGCGTTCAGGACCTTTTCTCCCTGGGAGTGATTGTTCCAGTTCCACTAAGGGAACAAGGACTAAGATTTTATACATATCGGTTTGTGGTTCCCAAAAAAGAGGGAACATTTTGTCCCATTTTAGACCTGAAGTGTCAACAAATTTCTCAGGGTACCGTCCTTCAAAATGGAAACCATTCGTTCCATTCTCTTTGGTCCAAGAAGGTCAGTTCATGACGACCATAGACCTGGACACTTATCTTCTTGTTGTCATCCACAGGGGTCATCACAAATTCCTGAGATTCACTTTCCTGGACAAGTACTTTCAGTTTGTAGCTCTTTTGTTTGACTTGCCACAGCTCCCAGAATTTTTTCAAAAGTTCTGGGGGCTCTTTTGGCAGTCACCAGGTCTCAGGGAATCGCGGTGGCACCTTATCTGGACACGATCTTGGTTCAGACGCCATCTTTTAAACTAGCAGAATCTCATACAGAGATCTTATTGTCTTTTCTTAGTTCCCATGGATGGAAAGTGAATCTGGAAAACAGTTCCCTTGTTCCAGCTACAAGGGTGGTTTTCTTCGGAAGGAGAGCAGACAGAGAGCGTCTAATTCTAATAGCTCCTGCATGGCCTCGCAGGATCTGGTTTGCGGACCTAGTGAGGTTGTCGTCTCTTCTACCTTGGAGGTTACCTCTTAGGAAGGACCTTCTAACTCGGGTTCCTTTCCTCCATCCAAATCTCGTTTGTCTGAAGCTGACTGCTTGGAGATTGAACGCTTAGTTCTGGATAAGTGTGGGTTTTCTAAATCTGTCATTGATACTATGATGACAGATTTTGGTTTATTTAAATGCAGTCATAGCATTCAAATTTGTTTACAATTCATCTTAGAGAAAATCTTTTTTTTTTTTTTTTCTTTTGCATTTTTGTTTTTTTTCTGCTTGCAAATTTTTTATTTTTTTCTTAACTATTTGGCATGCTTAAAAATACATATGATTTGTGTGGGCAAGTTAAAGCAATGAAATATATTTAAACGAGTGAAAGTGTTGAGCTTGCTGCTCTTATAAGTTACATTTCATTGTGAGCTTTAAGTCAAATATGTTGCTTTATAGGGTATAAACAATCCCCAACCCGTAACCTTTGATATAATTATAACGGTGCCTCTTCATTTCTTTTTCTTTTCCTACAGCACATTTGCTTCTTCAGGGGGATCGGTTATTGGGCAACTATTTGGATGTGAAGTAGAAAACTGCAGCATGTGTCGTTGTGGCAAAGAAACTGTGCGCCTATCTACAACTCTGCTCTTCACCTTGTCTTACCCAGAGATTAGTAATGGTTTGTAAACCTGGTGTGAGTGTGTGTGTGCGTAGTGCTTCTGACATTCTCAGGAACCTTTTTAGAATTTAAAAATAGTACAACTTGTTTGGAATGCTTTTTCTGAAGAGGAACACGCATTTATTTTAGGAGTTGTAGTTCTTCTTTAACCCCTTAGCCCATATGGATGTAGATTTGCGTCATGTGGTACATAGCGCATCGTACTGCACGACGCAGATCTACATTCATAATGCTGGAAGCTCAAGCCGTCTCGGTTGTCAAGTGCCAACCAAGACTTGCTGTTTGTGGGCTTCCAGCATCTGTCTTCATATGGTAACTGAGAATGATCAGAAAATAAATATCGACGTGAGGGATGGGATGCTGTACTACAGAGAGTGGGGAGGCCCTACATAGAGATCGTAGGAGGGTGAGGAGGAACCCCCACACTACAGAAAAAATATTTAATAAATACAAATTTACAATAAACTGGGTACTGGCAGACAGCTGCCAGTATCTAAGATGGCTTTCACTAGTGGGAGGGGGGAGGGTTAAAGAGGTTTTGGAGGGATGAAGAGGGATCCCTACACTAAAAAAGAAAACTGAATACTGTTCTGCCAGAGTGTCTGTCAGTAGTACCTAGAATGGTGGTGAGGAGTGTGTGTGTGTGGGGGGGGGGGAGCTGTTTGGGAGGGGTCAGGTGGGAAGGTAATCCATACACTACAATATTACCCTTGCTAACTAATTAACCCCTTAACTGCCAGGAGTTTCAGAAGTGTGGGGCACAGCTGAAATTAGCAGCCTAATTACCAAAAAGCAATGACAAAGCCATGTATGTCTACTATTTCTGAACATAAAGGATCACAGAGAAGCATTTACAACCAGTTGTGTTTTGACTGCACATGTAGTATGTAAATAATTTCAATGAGAAACAGTTTTGTGATTTTTATTTATATATCTATCATATTTGGCAGTGAAATGGTGGCATAAAATATATAAAAAAGGGCCTAGATCATTACCTTTTGGTTGTCTACTTCTAAAATATATTTAATTTTTCATAGGTAAATTAAAAAATCAAAAGCTTTCTGTTTAAACGGAGTGATTGCAAAAATGCCTAAAATTCTCTGGTACTTTGCTACCAGGAATTTCAGAGAAAAATTTGTCCAACAACCAGCAAACTATATTCACAATAAAGATTAACCCCTTTGATTTCCTTGGCACTGTTTATGTACTTTTCTTGCTGTTAACTTCAATAAAAATACAGTAAAGCAAAGCTAAATGCACAGTAAATATTGCAGATTATTATGGACAGCCTGTTTAAAAAAAACAAAAAACAAGAGTTGGCATCCTATCTAACTGTGCACTTGGCAGCTGTTTGTCTTACATGTGCTTTATTAAAGGGACGTGAACCCACATTTCTTCTTTCGTGATTCAGAGAGAACAAGCAATTTACTTCTATTTACTTTGTTTAGTTCTCCTGGTATGCTTTCTTAAAAAGCATACCCATTTAGGCTCAGGAGCTGCTGATTGGTGGCTGCACATGTATGCTTTTTGTTATTGGCTCACCCATGTGCATTGCTGTCTCTTCAACAAAGGATACCAAAAGTATGAAGCAAATTTGATAATAGAAGTCAATTTTGACTGGGCGGAGCTCGGCCGTGCAGGCAAATGGCCGCAGCGTGAATCAGCTCCGTGCTGGGGAAAAAGACCCAGGACTATATACCTGCAAGAATCGCCTTACAAAGTGGTACACAGGCCCCTAAATATGTGGGGACACTAACCGCCATGGCATGAAGGCAATTTGAAATGCGACTTAGCTAAAAACGTACCGTTACTTAGCCGCAAAGGAAAAACGACCGCCGCCATATTGGAAAGGGCCGTGTGCGAGCCATGCGGACGCAGATACAGGAGCCCCTCTCAGACTCAGCTCATATATGGAGGTAAGCTGAAACAAATGAACCACAACACATAACGACCGCACAGTGGGATAAAGGGCCATTTATGTTATACTTCTTTTTCTGACGGTGCTAATATATAACGCCCACAAACTTAAAAGTTACCTCGAACGCATGCATGATTAAATGGGCCTCTCTATGATAGGAGAGGAGGGCATAAAGCACCGATCCGAAGACATAAGACCCTGAATAGCATTAACGTAACATGGTGTGGAGCGTACAACCTGCTCTCAGTAAATCATCACAAATGCACACCACATCTGACCGTAAACCTTTAATGGGGCATCACTAACAACTTGAATTATTAATATCTCCTCCTCCAAACAATAACCCTGGGAAAGGGCATACAGGTCAGCTGAACACTCTCTATTACTTAAGTAAAACATGACGACTAAACGCTTGAATAAAGGGGAGAAGCTCACGAAAAGCCAGACCAACGTGCCAGTTTCTGTGAGCACATTTTTTCAACTGCCAGACACAGCAGCCAACCCTGCACATCAGACTGCAAATACTACTGAGATCCCTCATGATTTATCAAGCGCTGCAGAATTACAGATAGCTACCTCTTATATTACACAACTAAAACAAGACATTGCTAACCTGCCATCAAAAGAGGACTTTGCCTCACTAAAGGCATTAATAACCAAAGAGCTTACCTCCATGAGAACTGACATAAACGCCTTAGGGTGCAGAGTAGAGGAAGTAGAAGACATGCAAACTACCATCTCTGAAATGGTGGGGAGCCTAGATACACATGCCAACGTTCAATCCTCACAAATAGAGACAATGCAAGAAAGAATTGAGGATCTCGAAAACCGCAGTCGGCGGTCTAACTTAAGAGTGAGGGGTATACCAGAGTCAATAAAAAGCTCTGAACTTAGAGAATATATGCAGAACCTCTTTCACCATCTGATGGGGGACCCAGATATACCTGATATGGAACTGGAAAGAGTACATCGGGCTCTGCGCCCACCTCCACCAACTGGTGCACCCCCTAGGGATGTTATCCTTAAATTTCTGAGATTCACTGACAGGGAGGAAATCTGGTCCAAATCGAGACAACTGAGGAAAATAATGTTTCTGGATCATACCCTACAAATTTACCCAGACCTATGCCCAAGCACTCTACAACGTAGAAGAGACGTCCGATTTATCACCACTGCACTACAAGAGAATGATATCAAGTATCGCTGGGGGTTTCCCTTTAGTTTGATGGTATCTAAGGAAGGCCAGATTCACACCTACAGAGGGCCTCAAGACCTGGAGTCCTTCTCTAAGGGCTTGGGCCTGTCAATCCAGCCGCCTCAACTATCTGAGAAGCCTCCTGACAAAACAGCTTCACCACCACATATCTTGGCAGGGACACAATGGCACAAAGTTGCTTATAAGAAGAGGAAAGACAGACTGAACTCATGATGTATTATTGAAGGACTTAATTGTCTCCCAAGGTCCATGGTTGGGTGAGATTGGTGTAAAAATTACTTGTCATGCCTTTATCTGTTGTTGTTTATTTTACATAAATTGTAGGTACCAACAACTGCACTTAGCACGAGGTGAGCACATTTCCTAGGGGAAAAAAAAAAAAAAAAGCCTTAACATGTGGCCTTACTACAATGATAACTGTAGGCATTCATTTGCTTGAACCGCCCACAAGGACAATTCTAGTGACTATATGAAGTAGTTATGTTATATGTATAGTTTTAACCTGTCATAACCAGGCCATTTCCATTGTGCAAAAATATATGAACCATGTTACTATTACCCGTTTATATCATCCTTTCAATGGATGTTAAATAATTCCACATCTGCCTGGGCCTAAGTACCCGGCTGACCCCACATCCTATTAGGATAACTGTTTTGCCGGAGGGACTATCCCTCAGTCGCTCCGGCGATGTGTTTACATGTTCTAATGTTTACTCGTTAACTTTTGTTTTTGTTACCTTTGATGTTTGTTTTTGTTTTACACATTGTTCTTACATAATCACACATACACCTTCTAATACCTGCATACTGACTTATATGGTATTGCTCCTCACTCTGACAACTACTCCCCATTCTCAACAGTTGGACACTAGCCCCACTACCAAGCGACAGATCGTGATCATACTGACATATAATGGCTCCCAATAACGCGCAGTTGCACATCATAACAGTTAATGCTAAGGGTCTTAATTCCCCAAACAAAAGAAGTATAGCTATTAAGGATTTTAAAGATAACAAGGGGGATATCATAATGCTGCAGGAAACCCACTTCCTTCACAAGAAAGAACCCAAAACCTTTAGTTACAAGTTTGGAGAGGCATACTTCGCATCGAACCATAGTAAAACTAATGGGGTGGGAATCTTAATTAAACGGGGTATACCCTTTACTCTATTTAGCTTAACACGAGATCGAGAGGGCAGATATTTAATCTTGACTGGCAAACTCTATGACACAATAGTCACAATGGCCTGTGTATATGCCCCTAACACCCAGCAAGACATCTTTTTCAAACGCCTTTCGGATGCCATACTTGAGATTAAAAGGGGTCTATTGATACTAGGAGGGGATCTTAATGTCTCCCTCAACACAGCATTAGACACATCAACTGGGCTCTCCTCAACACCAAACCGGGTTCTTTATAGAATCAAACAACATATTAGAGACCTAGCAGTACACGACACCTGGAGGATACATCACCCGGTAGACCGCCAATATACCTTCTCCTTTCCACACTCCCGATTTTCCCGCATAGACTACATCCTTTTAGACGTGTCCTGCTTGTCCATGGCAATAAGGTCGGCGATAACCCCCACAGGCTGGACGGATCACTCTATGGTGACCTGTTCTATTGAATGGCCTTCAGCTCCACACTCCACATTTCTTTGGAAATTAGACAATAATTTATTAGACCACCCACTATACCAAGAAAAAATAGAGAATCGTCTGCAGGAATGCTTTCAACTAAATGTAGCATCCATAGATGATTTTAGACTTATATGGGAGGCACATAAAAGCACACTTAGAGGGGATCTTATCAGCATACAGTCCCATAACCATAAACAACAGTGCACCGCACTACAGACCGCACTGAATAACATTACTATGACTGAGGAGAAACTTAAAAAAACACCGACAGACACAACATTGAAAAAGGATTTACAGACGCAGAGGGAAATAGTTGGCACCCTTTTAGACAGAGATTGCAAACTACTTGCACTCAAACTACAACAAACTTATTATGACAGTGATAACAGATGTAGTAGATTGTTAGCACGCAAATTGAAACGACGGACTCACCGCTCATATATTATGTCTATCAGTGGACCAGGGAAAGGCATGGTATACTCTACTTCTAGCATATCAGAGACATTTCGCACGTACTATGAGTCCCTCTACAACTTACCAACTGTTCCCCCTACTGACGCAACTAATATTAACCTCATAGAATCTTTCCTCAGGGACTTTGACATACCACAGATCAACCAGGAACAAAAAGAATCCCTTAATTCCCCCTTCAATATGAGAGAACTCCTATTGGCCATAAAAGACCTACCGACCGGAAAAGCCCCTGGCCCAGACGGCTTCACTAACTACTACTATAAAAAATACAGTAAGATTCTAGCCCCACACATGCTGACCCTCTTTAACTCCATCTCCGGTAAAGAACCATTCCTTAGCAATTCCCTTGCTGCACACATAACACTAATCCCAAAGGAAGGTAGGGACCACTCGAGAGTCGAGAACTATAGACCGATATCACTACTGAACACCGACGTGAAGATATATGCCAAGCTGCTGGCGACCCGGTTGAACGCCTTACTCCCAAATTTAATCCACGCTGATCAAGTGGGCTTCGTTCCCACAAGGGAAGCCAAAGACAACACTGTACGAGCCCTTAATTTGATAGATTATGTTAATAATCGCGGTGTTCCGACTGTGGTAATATCCACGGATGCTGAAAAGGCGTTCGACCGGGTCAACTGGCAGTTCCTCCGGGTGGTCCTTATGAGAATGGGCCTTGGCGAGACATTTGTAGATGGGGTATTTGCAATGTACCATTGTCCGACAGCTAGAATCCGGGTAAACGGATCTTTATCAGCCCCATTTGAGATATCTAACGGAACCAGGCAGGGATGTCCGCTGTCCCCGCTCCTGTTTGCCTGTGTAATAGAAATGCTGGCACTTAAGGTTAGACACACGGTAGACATTGAGGGAGTTGAGGTTAGGGGACATCAACATAAGATGCTTCTATATGCAGATGACGTGCTCTTTTTCTTGACGAACCCTAGACAATCTATACCAGGATTATTGAAACAGCTAGATGCATTTGGAAAGATTTCAAACTTTCTTATCAACCAGAATAAATCAGAAATCCTAAACATAAACATACCAGAAGGGGATTTAATACCTATCTCACGTATATGTACATTTAAGTGGCAAAAAAGCAAATTGAAATATCTAGGGATATTTTTAACCCCAAAGATTACCCAAATATTCGAGACAAATTTCCTACCACTTCAATCATCAATAGTATCCACCCTGTCTTCCTGGCGTAGAAAACCTCTATCCTGGATAGGCTGGATCAGCGCCATTAAGATGAGTATCCTGCCAAAAATATTATATATCATACAGACACTACCCATAGCCCTTCCACGCACTTTTCTTACGTCCCTGCAAACTAAAATATTTGAATTTATATGGAACAAACGACACGCACGGATCAATAGGAAAGACATGTATCAGACACTAGATAACGGGGGAATGGGGGTACCTGACCTCGTCGCATACTGGAAGGCCACACACTTACAGAGAATAGTGGACTGGTATACTAACTTTAACTTTAAAATCTGGGTTCGCCTCGAACATGACATAGCTGGTACATTGCACTTAGGCACAAGATGCTGGACACCATCAATTAATAGATCACCCCAGATATACGTCGCACACACAGTACAGGAGACCATGCTGATATGGGAAAAGATACTAGTAGAGCACCCCAACATCTCGTCCACCTACTCTCCCCTTACCTCTTTCATCTCTAATAAAGAATTCACCCCTGGCCTAGTAGCAAAGATAAAAAATGACACACAACCGGACAGGGAATTGATGATGTCACCTGGGTACTGAAACTCAGTTGTTCCCTAGAACGGCCCTAACCGAACAAGGCTTTAATTGTTTCAGAGATTGGTATTTTTATATGCAGTGTTACAATTACCTGTCAGGACATCCGCATAAAAGGAATATGTTGAGGCCACTAACGACATTCGAGTCCTTATGCCATAAAGAATCTCCTACAAAACACACCTTATCAATGATTTATGCACTACTGAAACAAAATTCACCAGGTCACACCCCTCACTTCATCAATAGATGGGGGGAGGAATTGGGAATTCAGATATCACACATTGACGCCTCTAAGATATTTATAGCCATTAAGAGATCTGCCACATCTAGTAACCTCATTGAGTTAAACCTGAAAATTCTCCATAGATGGTATCTTACTCCATCAAGATGCCAGAAAATATTCAGAGAAGCCTCCAACCTCTGCTGGAGGTGCCATGATCAAATCGGCCATATGGCACATATCTGGTGGCTTTGCCCTAAAATAACCCCAATGTGGGATGAAATCACAAAGGAAACATCAAAGTTACTAGATAAAGCCTTACCAGTAGACCCACTCTTGTGGCTGTTTCACATAGTCCCCAAAAAATTCACCTCAGAACAAACTAAATTATTTAACATAGCAAGTAACAGCATCAAGAAACTAATAGCCAAGAACTGGAAAAGTTCTATAATCCCGACCACTGCGCTATGGGTTCAGGAGTGCAATCGCACTATACAGCTAGAGGAATACCACTACCTTAAACAACGAAGGTTAGACAAGTACATACAGATTAAGATTTTATGGGAAGAATACTTGAGGAATAAGTTTGATACCAATAGGATATAAAACGCCAAAACATATGACACTAGATACTGACAGAAGAGGTGGAAACTGACCTTGAGATACTGGAGGGGGAAAACATGAGGGACAACAGGAAGCACAATGTGTTGTTTATGTTGTTTATTGGTTTAATATGTTACTATATGATTTATTGTTTATTACCTTTATCACTACATGCTTATTTGTTTACAGCATCGTATGTGTACAACCCACACAGCTGTAAAGCCATATTGAATTGTAACCCTAACAAAAGTGCATTTACGATGTATAACTTTCTTATCTGTAAAATAAAACTATTTTTGAAAAAAAAAAAAAAGTCAATTTTGAAAGTTGTATACAATTGTTGTATTCTCTATTTGAAAAATGTGGGTTTCATGTCTCTTTAAGATTATTTTTTTAAAGCAGTATATGATCTTCTTAGAACACATAGAATTACATAATTGAATACTTACAGAAGAGCAAAAATCAATATTTCTGTACAGCGGTTCTTAACTCAATAATTGGGTATGGAACTAAATCCCTGAATAATGTTACATGAAAATTGCTGTTAAATAAATGTAGCCACCAATCAGCACGTGCTACCCAGGGTACTGAACCAAAATGTTTTAAGCTTACATTGCTGCTTTTTCAAATAAAGATACCCAGAGAATGAAGAAAAAAATAGGAATAAACTAGAAAGTTGCTTAAAATTACATGATCTATCTAAATCATGAGAGAAACTATCCCTTTAACTATCACCATTATCACAATTCCTTTTTTGACTGCACAAAAAACGCAAAATCTCACTAGTTGTAACTAGATTGTGTATTTATGTAAATATAATGAAAATATTTGTCTAGCTATCCATGTGTAAAATGAAACCAAGATATGGAGGCATATTGGTCAATCTGTAATTGTAAAAAGGTTAAGAATCCCAGTGTTAGAGGTCTGCTGTAATTTTGCTACTTTGGTATGATTTTTAGGGCTAATTTTTACATTCTATATTTGTAAATCGGTATACTTGGTATGTCATTTCAGTGCTTTGTAATTTTGGTTGAGAATATATATATATATATAATTTTCTCTTGTAAGGTGTATCCAGTCCACGGATCATCCATTACTTGTGGGATATTCTCCTTCCCAACAGGAAGTTGCAAGAGGATCACCCACAGCAGAGCTGCTATATAGCTCCTCCCCTAACTGCCATATCCAGTCATTCTCTTGCAACTCTCAACAAGCATGGAGGTAGTAAGAGAGAAGTGGTATAACGTAGTTGTGTTTTTTTTCTTGAGACCAGGGATTCTCGCCTCTGGTGGCTATCTCGGGTCCATCTGTCCAAGGGAATGACCTTTCGCAGGCCAGATTGGACAATTGTAATGACAGATGCCAGCCTTCTAGGCTGGGGTGCAGTCTGGAACTCTCTGAAGGCTCAGGGATCGTGGACTCGGGAGGAGACACTCCTTCCAATAAACATTCTGGAACTGAGTGATATTCAATGCTCTTCAGGCTTGGCCTCAGCTAGCGACAATGAGGTTCATCAGATTTCAGTCGGACAACATCACGACTGTGGCTTACATCAACCATCAAGGGGGAACAAGGAGTTCCCTAGCGATGTTAGAAGTCTCAAAGATAATTTGCTGGGCAGAGATTCACTCTTGCCACCTATCAGCTATCCATATCCCAGGTGTAGAGAACTGGGAGGTGGATTTTCTAAGTCGACAGACTTTTCATCCGGGGGAGTGGGAACTCCATCCGGAGGTGTTTGCACAATTGATTCATCGTTGGGGAAAACCAGAACTGGATCTCATGGCGTCTTGCCAGAACGCCAAGCTTCCTTGTTACGGGTCCAGGGACCCCAAGGCAACGCTGATAGATGCTCTAGCAGCGCCTTGGTCCTTCAACCTGGCTTATGTGTTTCCACCGTTTCCTCTGCTCCTTCGTCTGATTGCCAAAATCAAGCAGGAGAGAGCATCAGTGATCTTGATAGCGCCTGCGTGGCCACGCAGGACTTGGTATGCAGATCTGGTGGACATGTCATCCTTTCCACCATGGACTCTGCCGTTGAGACAGGACCCCTTCTAAATCAAGGTCCTTTCAACCATCCAAATCTAATTTCTCTGAGGCTGACTGCCTGGAGATTGAACGCTTGATTTTATCAAAGCGTGGTTTCTCCGAGTCAGTCATTGATACCTTAATTCAGGCGCGAAAGCCTGTCACCAGGAAAATCTATCATAAGATATGGCGTATATATCTTTATTGGTGTGAATCCAAGGGCTACTCATGGAGTAAGGTCAGGATTCCCAGGATATTATCTTTTCTCCAAGAAGGATTGGAGAAAGGATTGTCAGCTAGTTCCTTAAAGGGACAGATTTCTGCGCGGTCTATTCTTTGGCACAAGCGTCTGGCGGATGTTCCAGACGTTCAGGCATTTTGTCAGGCTTTAGTTAGAATCAAGCCTGTGTTTAAACCTGTTGCTCCACCTTGGAGCTTAAATTTGGTTCTTAAAGTTCTTCAAGGGGTTCCGTTTGAACCTCTTCATTCCATAGATATCAAACTTTTATCTTGGAAAGTTCTTTTTTTGATAGCTATTTCCTCGGCTCGTAGAGTTTCCGAGCTATCTGCCTTACAATGTGATTCTCCTTATCTGATCTTCCATGCAGATAAGGTAGTTCTGCGTACCAAACCTGGGTTTTTACCTAAGGTGGTATCTTACAAGAATATCAATCAGGAGATTGTTGTTCCATCATTGTGTCCTAATCCTTCTTCAAAGAAGGAACGTCTATTACACAATCTTGACGTGGTTCGTGCTTTAAAGTATTATTTACAAGCTACTAAAGATTTTCGTCAAACATCTGCTTTGTTTGTTGTCTATTCTGGACAGAGGAGAGGCCAAAAGGCTTCGGCAACCTCTTTCGTTTTGGCTAAGAAGCATAATCCGCTTAGCCTATGAGACTGCTGGCCAGCAGCCTCCTGAAAGGATTACAGCTCATTCTACTAGAGCTGTGCCTTCCACATGGGCCTTTAAAAATGAGGCTTCTGTTGAACAGATTTGCAAGGCGGCGACTTGGTCTTCGCTTCATACCTTTTTCAAAATTCTATAAATTTGATACTTTTGCTTCTTCGGAGGCTATTTTTGGGAGAAAGGTTTTACAGGCAGTGGTACCTGCCTTGTCCCTCCCTTCATCAGTGTACTTTAGCTTTGGTATTGGTATCCCACAAGTAATGGATGATCCGTGGACTGGATACACCTTACAAGAGAAAACATAATTTATGCTTACCTGATAAATTTATTTCTCTTGTGGTGTATCCAGTCCACGGCCCGCCCTGTCATTTTAAGGCAGGTATTTTTTAATTTTAAACTACAGTCACCACTGCACCCTATGGTTTCTCCTTTCTCTGCTTGTCTTGTCGAATGACTGGATATGGCAGTTAGGGGAGGAGCTATATAGCAGCTCTGCTGTGGGTGATCCTCTTGCAACTTCCTGTTGGGAAGGAGAATATCCCACAAGTAATGGATGATCCGTGGACTGGATACACCACAAGAGAAATAAATTTATCAGGTAAGCATAAACTGTTTTTTCTCTTGTAAGATGAGTCCACGGATTCATCCATACTTGTGGGATATTCTCCTTCCTAACAGGAAGTGGCAAAGAGAGCACCCACAGCAGAGCTGTCTATATAGCTCCTCACTTAGCTCCGCCCCCAGTCATTCTCTTTGCCTGCTTAACTGCTAGGAAGGGTAAAGTGAGTGTGGTGACAAAAATGTTAGTTTTTATTTTCTCAAGCAAAAGTTTATTTTAAATGCTACCGGTGTGTACTATTTACTCTGGCAGAAAAGGGATGAAGATTTCTGCAAGGAGGATGATGATCTTAGCACTTTGTAACTAACTTCCACTGCTGTTCTCACAAGGGCTGAAGAGTACAGGAAAACTTCAGTTGGGGGAACGGTTTGCAGGCTAAACTGCATTGAAGTATGTTCAGTCTATTTTTTTTCTAGACACACTGTTATTTCTAGAAAAGGCTGGCAATATCCCCATGAGGGAAGGGTAAGCTGTATTCAGACACTTAGTAGGAATCCCAGCTTGCATAAAGGGCTCATTAATTACTGGTGACACTGATAGGAAAAAACGTTTTTGTTTTTATTACAAATAAAACGTTTTTTGAGGGACTTTAAGGGGTCTTTGTGGCTTGTTTAAGGGTTATTAACCCACATGGCTAGTTTAGGAAGCACTCTGTGTTTCTTTTAGTCCCCATAACATCAAGTGAGGTGGGAGGGGCCTATTTTCGCGCCTCAGTTGCGCAGTTTGTTTTCCTCAGAGACATCCAGCTACTTCTCCAGTGGTTCCTACTACTGTGTTTGAGGCCTGTAAAGAAGTTTTTTTTCCCCCACAAATCGTTCCTAAAGGGCAGGTAGGCGCCACAGCAGAGCTGTGGCAAGGTGCTGAACGTTTTTTTACCGTTTTTGACGTTTTGTCAATCCGGTTTTTACATTAAGGGGTTAATTGTTTATTTGCATAGTTGTGCAAAGTTACTAAGGCTTTATGATGCTACTGTAAAAATTTCGTTGAGTTTACTGCTTTTTTACACTGTTTTGCAGAGTTTGTGCAGCTTTTTTTCTCTTAAAGGCACAGTACCGTTTTTTTTGTAAAGTGTTATTTGCTTTGATTAAAGTGTTTTCCAAGCTTGCTTGTTACATGCCTGTTTAACATGTCTGACACCAAGGAAAATCCTTGTTCAATGTGTTTAGAAGCCATTGTGAAACTCCCTCTTAGAATGTGTCCCACTTGCACTGATATATCTTTAAATTATAAAGAGCATATTTTAGCACTTAAAAATATTGCAGTAGATGATTCTCAGACAGAAGGAAATGAGGGTTTAACATCTAGCTCTCCCCATGTGTCACAACCAGTAACGCCCGCACAAGTGACGCCTAGTACCTCTAGTGGGTCGAATTCAGTTACTTTACAAGACATGGCCACAGTTAGGAATACAACCCTCACAGAGGTTTTATCCAAACTGACTGGTTTACAAGGAAAGCTTGACAGCTCTGGGTTAAGAACAAATGCTGAGCCGCCTGACGCTTTAGTAGCCGTATCCGATATACCCTCACAATGCTCTGAAGTAGGGGTAAGGGATTTGTTATCTGAGGGAGAAATTTCTGATTCAGGAAAGATGCTGTCTCAGACAGATTCTGATATGATGGCCTTTAAATTTAATCTTGAACACCTCCGCTTATTGCTCAGGGAGGTATTAGCGACTCTAGATGATTGTGACCCTATAGTGGTCCCAGAGAAATTGTGTAAAATGGACAAATACTTAGAGGTTCCTGTTTACACTGATGTTTTTCCAGTCCCTAAGAGGATTGTGACTTGTTACTAAGGAGTGGTATAGACCAGGTATTCCGTTTGCTCCCCCACCTGTTTTTAAGAAAATGTTTCCCATATCTGACACCATGCGGGACTCGTGGCAGGCAGTTCCTAAGGTGGAGGGAGCTATTTCTACTCTGGCTAAGCGTACAACTATACCTATCGAAGACAGTTGTGTTTTCAAAGATCCTATGGATAACAAATTAGAGGGTCTCCTGAAGAAATTTTTTGTTCATCAAGGTTTTCTTCTCCAGCCTATAGCGGGCATTGTTCCTGTAACTACTGCAGCTGCTTTCTGGTTCGAGGCTCTAGAAGAGGCTCTTCAGATGGAGACTCCATTAGAGGATATTATGGACAGAATTAAGGCCCTTAAGTTGGCTAATTCTTTCATTACAGATGCCGCTTTCCAACTGGCTAAATTAGTGGCAAAGAATTCAGGTTTTGCCATTTTAGCACGCAGGGCGTTATGGCTCAAGTCCTGGTCTGCTGATGTGTCATCAAATCTAAACTTTTGAACATCCCTTTCAAGGAAAGACCCTATTCGGGCCTGAACTGAAAGAGATTATTTCAGACATCACTGGAGGGAAAGACCATGCCCTCCCTCAGGATAAAATAAATAAAATGAGGACCAAACAAAATAATTTTCGGTCCTTTCGGAACTTCAAGGGTGGTCCCGCTTCAGCTTCCCCTGCTGCAAAGAAAGAGGGGAATTTTGCCCAATCCAAGTCAGTCTGGAGACCTAACCAGGCTTGGAACAAGGGTAAACAGGCCAAGAAGCCTGCAGCTGCCTCTAAGACAGCATGAGGGGTAGCCCCGATCCGGGACCGGATCTAGTAGGGGGCTCTCTTTCTCTTTTTCTCTTTCTTTCTTTCTTTCTTTCTTTCTTTCTTTCTTTCTTTCTTTCTTTCTTTCTTTCTTTCTCTCTTTCTTTCTTTCTCTCTTTCTTTCTCTCTTTCTTTCTCTCTTTCTTTCTCTCTTTCTTTCTCTCTTTCTTTCTCTCTTTCTTTCTCTCTTTCTTTCTCTCTTTCTTTCTATCTCTCTTTCTGTCTCTCTTTCTTTCTCTCTTTCTCTCTTTCTTTCTCTCTTTCTTTCTCTCTTTCTTTCTCTCTTTCTTTCTCTCTTTCTTTCTCTCTTTCTTTCTCTCTTTCTTTCTCTCTTTCTTTCTCTCTTTCTTTCTCTCTTTCTTTCTCTCTTTCTTTCTCTCTTTCTTTCTCTCTTTCTTTCTCTCTTTCTTTCTCTCTTTCTTTCTCTCTTTCTTTCTCTCTTTTTCTTTTTCTCTCTCTTTTTCTCTCTCTTTTTCTCTCTCTTTTTCTTTTTCTCTCTCTTTTTTTTCTCTCTTTTTTCTCTCTTTTTCTTTTTCTCTCTCTTTTTTTCTCTCTTTTTCTCTCTTTTTCTTTTTCTCTCTCTTTTTTTCTCTCTTTTTCTCTCTTTTTCTTTTTCTCTCTCTTTTTTTCTCTCTTTTTCTCTCTTTTTCTCTCTCTCTCTCTTTCTCTCTCTCTTTTTCTCTCTCTCTTTTTTCTCTCTCTTTTTCTCTCTCTCTTTTTCTCTCTCTCTTTTTCTCTCTCCTCTTTTTCTCTCTCTCTTTTTCTCTCTCTCTTTTCTCTCTCTCTTTTTCTCTCTCTCTTTTTCTCTCTCTCTTTTTCTCTCTCTCTTTTTCTCTCTCTCTTTTTCTCTCTCTCTTTTTCTCTCTCTCTTTTTCTCTCTCTCTTTTTCTCTCTCTCTTTTTCTCTCTCTCTTTTTCTCTCTCTCTTTTTCTCTCTCTCTTTTTCTCTCTCTCTTTTTCTCTCTCTCTTTTTCTCTCTCTCTTTTTCTCTCTCTCTTTTTCTCTCTCCAATCCTGGATCTCAAACGTCTCAGAGTACCATCATTCAAGATGGAAACCTTTTGGACTGTTCTACCATTGATCCAGGCGGACTTAAAGGATGTGTATCTTCACATCCCTATTCACAGAGATCATCATCAATTTCTCAGATTCGCCTTTCTGGACAGGCATTACCAGTTAGTGGCCCTTCCCTTCAGGTTGTCCACGGCTCCCAGAATTTTCACAAAGGTGCTAGGGTCCCTTTTGGCGGTTCTAAGACCGCGGGGCATAGCAGTGGCGCCTTATCTAGACGACATCTTGATTCAGGCGTCGACTTTCCAGCTAGCCAAGTCTCACACGGACCTTGTGTTGGCTTTTCTGAGAGCTCATGGGTGGAAGGTGAACATAAAAGAGTTCTCTCTTCCCTCTCAAGAGTTTCCTTCCTAGGGACTCTGATAGACTCGGTAGAAATGAAAATATTTCTGACGGAGGTCAGAAAATCAAAACTCAACCACTTGCTGAGCTCTTCATTCCATTCCTCAGCCATCAGTGGCTTAGTGTATGGAGGTAATCGGACTCATGGTAGCGGCAATGGACATAGTTCCTTTTGCCCGCCTACACCTCAGACCACTGCAACTATGCATGCTCATAGTAATGACAGATGCCAGCCTGCTAGGCTGGGGTGCTGTCTGGAAATCCCTGAAAGCACAGGGCTTATGGTCTCGGGAGGAAACTCTCCTCCCGATAAACATTCTAGAACTGAGAGCGATATTCAATGCGCTTCAGGTGTGGCCTCAGCTAGCTGCGGCCAAATTCATCAGATTTCAGTTGGACAACATCACGACTGTAGCTTATATCAATCATCAAGGAGGAACACGGAGTTCTCTAGCGATGATGGAGGTAACCAAAATAATCCGATGGGCGGAGGATCACTCTTGCCATCTCTCAGCAATCCATATCCCAGGGGTAGAGAACTTGGGAGGTGGATTTCCTAAGTCGTCAGACTTTTCATCCGGGGGACTGGGAGCTCCATCCGGAGGTATTTGCCCAGCTGACTCGGCTATGGGGCACACCAGAATTGGATCTGATGGCGTCCCGTCAGAATGCCAAACTTCCTCGTTACGGGTCCAGGTCCCGGGATCCCCAGGCGGTACTGATAGATGCTCTAGCAGTGCCCTGGTCCTTCAATCTGGCCTGTGTATTTCCACCGTTTCCTCTCCTCCCACGTCTGGTTGCCAGAATCAAGCAGGACTTGGTATGCAGACCTAGTGGGCATGTCATCTGTTCCACCATGGACTCTGCCAATGAGGCAGGACCTTCTAATCCAAGGTCCATTCAAGCATCCAAATCTAATTTCTCTGCGTCTGACTGCTTGGAGATTGAACGCCTGATTCTATCAAAGCTTGGTTTCTCTGAGTCGGTCATTGATACCCTGATTCAAGCTAGAAAGCCTGTCACCAGGAAAATCTATCATAAGATTTGGCGCAAATATCTTTTTTTGGTGTGAATCCAAGGGTTACTCATGGAGTAAGGTTAGGATTCCTAGAATATTGTCTTTTCTCCAAGAAGGATTGGAGAAGGGATTATCAGCTAGTTCCTTAAAAGGACAAATATCTGCTTTGTCTATTCTTTTACACAAACATCTGGCAGATGTCCCAGATGTTCAAGCGTTTAGTCAGGCTTTAGTCAGGATCAAGCCTGTATTTAAACCCGTTGCTCCGCCATGGAGCCTAAACTTAGTTCTTAAAGTTCTTCAAGGGGTTCCGTTTGAACCTATGCATTCCATACATATTAAGCTTCTATCTTGGAAAGTTCTGTTTTTAGTAGCTATCTCTTCGGCTCGAAGAGTTTCTGAGTTATCTGCTTTACAGTGTGACTCACCTCACCTCACCTTACCTTGTTTTCCATGCAGATAAGGTGGTTTTGCGTACCAAACCTGGGTTTCTTCCTAAGGTTGTTTCTAATAGGAATATCAATCAGGAGATTGTTGTTCCTTCACTGTGTCCTAATCCTTCATCAAAGAAGGAACGTCTGTTGAACAATCTTGATGTGGTTCGTGCTTTAAAGTTCTACTTACAAGCAACTAAAGATTTCCGTCAAACATCTTCATTGTTTGGTGTTTATTCTGGTAAATGGAGAGGTCAAAAGGCCACGGCTACCTCTTTCCTTTTGGCTGAAAAGCATAATCCGTTTGGCTTATGAGACTGCTGGCCAGCAGCCTCCTGAAAGAATTACTGCTAATTCTACTAGAGCAGTGGCTTCCACATGGGCTTTTAAAAATGAGGCTTCTGTTGAACAGATTTGTAAGGCGGCGACTTGGTCTTCGCTTCATACTTTTTCCAAATTTTACAAATTCGATACTTTTGATTCTTCGGTTGCTATTTTTGGGAGAAAGGTTCTACAAGCAGTGGTGCCTTCTGTTTAAGGTCCCTGTCTTGTCCCTCCCTTCATCCGTGTCCTAAAGCTTTGGTATTGGTATCCCACAAGTATGGATGAATCCGTGGACTAGATACATCTTACAAGAGAAAACATAATTTATGCTTACCTGATAAATATATTTCTCTTGTGATGTATCGAGTCCACGGCCCGCCCTGTTTATTTAAGACAGGCAGTATATTTTTATTTAAAAAAACTAAAGTCACCACTGCACCCTATAGTTTCTCCTTTTTTCGGTCGAATGACTAGGGGGTGGAGCTAAGGGAGGAGCTATATAGACAGCTCTGCTGTGGGTGCTCTTTGCCACTTCCTGTTAGGAAGGAGAATATCCCACAAGTATGGATGAATCCGTGGACTCGATACATCACAAGAGAAATACATTTATCAGGTAAGCATAAATTGTTTTTTTATTTTGTTCCATCACACTAAAAATGCAAATCCGTTTGTGGAGCATTGCTTGTTAGACTTTTTATAAAACATTAAAGGGACAGTCTACACCAGAATTTTTATTGTTTAAAAAGAAAGATAATCCCTTTTATTACCAATTCCCTAGGTTTGCACAACCAACAGTTATATAAATGCACTTTTTACCTCTGTGATTACTTTGTATCTAAGCCTCTGCAAACTGCCCACTTATTTCAGTTATTTTGACAGACATCAATTTTAGCCAATCAGAGCTGGCTCACCTGAACTCAAAGTGCGTGAGCACAGTGTTACCTATATGACACACATGAACTAACACCCTCTAGTAGTGAAAAACCTTCAAAATGCCCTTAGAGAAGAGGCGGCCTTCAAGGGCTTAGAAATTAGCATATGAACCTCCTAGGTTTAGCTTTGAACTAAGAATACCAAAAGTACAAAGCAAAATTGGTGATAAAGGTAAATTGGAGAATTGTTTAAAATTACATTCTCTATCTGAATCATGAGAGTTTATTTTGGACTAGACTGTCCCTTTTAATTCTATACCAGTGTAGTTCCTTGAAAGACTCAATCAATGCTAATTGTTTCATTGTAGCAGTTCATTTTTATACATTCTTTATTTTGTCACTATCACATTCTGTTATGTCTTGAGTAATTCTTCTCCTGCCATTTGCTGTTTTGCCTTTTTAGATAAAGCTCCTGTTGAATTTGATTTTGTGGAGGTTTTGAGAAGAAGCATCTGTCTGGAGCAGAACACCCAGGCATGGTGCGAAAACTGTGAGAAGTACCAGCCCACGGTATGTGCTGGCGATATCAGACTACTACTTAAATAATTAATCTTTAAACTTAGTAAAAGCAGCCCTAAATATTTTTAACACACAGGACCAGTTAAGAAAATGTAGTAATTATATTAATGAAAGCAAAAACATATTACATAAAACATTGTGTTAAAGTACCATTTACATATGTATATATAGAAGTGCTAAACCTAAAGTGCTTCTTCGTGTACCCAAAAAAACAGCTAGAAAATGTTAACTAATTGGAGACTGTAATGTTTATTTTGCAGACGAGGAGAATTTCTGTTTTACAGATCAGAAATTCTGTAGTAGGAGCCAGATTCCAAATAAATTCAAAGTTCTATCCTTCTGCACATTATGACAGTGCTTGTAGGGGAGGTGAATAAAGTGGTTTGTACTCTTGTCTGTGGCTTACAGAAACCTTTATTCACATAAGAGAAGGTTTACATGCAATTAATATTTTACATATTTATGTGTAAGTGTATTATGGGCTAGATTACAAGTTTAGCGGAAAATATTGCTTCTGCAAAGAGTTATTTGCGCTCATCTTAGTGATACTAGTGCACACAAATGTGCGCTGGTATTACAAGTGAGGTGCAAGGTAAACGCAACCTCGCATTCGCCTTACATGGAAGCATTGTGCTCACGCGAGTGTGCTTTCAAAGGCTCCAATGGGAGCCTCTATTTATTATGCTGCCAGACACAGCATGAGAACTAGCGCAGCAAAGGGGGTAAATTGCGCAGCAATGGGCATCAATTTTAAGTATATATGAATATATACATATTTGTGTCAACACGTATATGTATTTAAAAGTATTTTTATATATATATATATATATATATATATATATATATATATATATATATATATATATATATATATATATATATATATATACACCCCTCACTTTTTTGTAAATATTTTGTTTTTTATATTTTCATGAGACAACACTGAAGAAATTACACTTTGCTACATTGTAAAGTAGTGAGTGTACAGCCTGTATAACAGTGTAAATTTGTTGTCCCCTCAAAATAACTCAACACACAGCCATTAATGTCTAAACCATTGGCAACAAAAGTGAGTACATCCCTAAGTGGAAATGTCCAAATTGGGCCCAAAGTGTCAATATTTTATGTGGCCAAATATTTTTCAGCACTTCCTTAACCCTCTTGGGCATAGAGTTCACCAGAGCTTTACAGGTTGCCACTAGAGTCCTCTTCCACTCCTCCATGACGGCATCACGGAGCTGGTGGATGTTAGAGACCTTGCGCTCCTCCACCTTTCGTGTTGAGGATGCCCCACAGATGCTCAATAGGGTTTAGGTCTGGAGACATGCTTGGCCAGTCCATCACCTTTACCCCCAGCTTCTTTAGCAAGGCAGTGGTCGTCTTGGAGGTGTGTTTGGGGTCGTTATCATGTTGGAATACTGCCTTGCAGCCCAGTCGCCAAAGGGAGGGGATCATGCTCTGCTTCAGTATGTCACAGTACATGTTGACATTCATGGTTCCCTCAAATTTTAGTCCCCAGTGCCGGCAGCACTCATGCAGGCCCAGACCATGACACTACAACCACCATGCTTGACTTTAGGCAAGACACACTTGTCTTTGTACTCCTCACCTGGTTGCCACCACACACACTTGAAACCAAGATAAAACTTATTTGGTTCAGATGGTGTCATCGGCCCACAGGACATGGTTCCAGTAATCCATGCCCTTAGTCTGCTTGTCTTCAGCAAACTGTTTGCGGTCTTTCTTGTGCATCATCTTTAGAAGAGGCTTCCTTCTGGACGACAGCTATGCAGACAGTTTGATGCAGTGTTGTGGCGTATGGTCTAAGCACTGACAGGCTGACCCCCCACCCTTCAACCTCTGCAGCAATTCTTTCAGCACTCGTACATCTATTTCCCAAAGACGACCTCTGGATATGACGCTGAGCAAGTGCACTCAACTTCTTTGGTCGACCATGGCGAGGCCTGTTCTGAGTGGAACCTGTACTGTGAAACCGCTGTATGGTCTTGCCCACCGTGCTGCTGCTCAGTTTCAGGGTTTTGGCAATCTTCTTATAGGCCATCTTTATATAGAGCAACAATTCTTTTTCTTTCATGTAATTGGCAAGAGTCCATGAGCTAGTGACATATGGGATATACAATCCTACCAGGAGGGGCAAAGTTTCCCAAACCTCAATATGCCTATAAATACAACCCTCACCACACCCAATATTCAGTTTTACAAAGCTTGCCTCCTATGGAGGTGGTGAAGTAAGTTTGTGCTAAGATTTCTACATTGACATGCGCTTCTCAGTATTTTCAAGCCCGATTCCTCTCAGAGTACAGTGAATGTCAGAGGGATGTGAAAGGAGTATCACCTATTGAATGCAATGGTTTTCCTCACGGGAGATCTATTTCATAGGTTCTCTGTTATCGGTCGTAGAGATTCATCTCCTACCTCCCTTTTCAGATCAACAATATACTCTCATTTACCATTACCTCTACTGATAACTGTTTTAGTACTGGTTTGGCTATCTGCTATACAGGGAGTGCAGAATTATTAGGCAAGTTGTATTTTTGAGGATTAATTTTATTATTGAACAAAAACCATGTTCTCAATGAACCCAAAAAAACTCATTAATATCAAAGCTGAATAGTTTTGGAAGTAGTTTTTAGTTTGTTTTTAGTTATAGCTATTTTAGGGGATATCTGTGTGTGCAGGTGACTATACTGTGCATAATTATTAGGCAACTTAACAAAAAAACAAATATATACCCATTTCAATTATTTATTTTTACCAGTGAAACCAATATAACATCTCAACATTCACAAATATACATTTCTGACATTCAAAAACAAAACAAAAACAAATCAGTGACCAATATAGCCACCTTTCTTTGCAAGACCACTCCAAAGCCTGCCATCCATGGATTCTGTCAGTGTTTTGATCTGTTCACCATCAACATGCGTGCAGCAGCAACCACAGCCTCCCAGACACTGTTCAGAGAGGTGTACTGTTTTCCCTCCTTGTAAATCTCACATTTGATGATGGACCACAGGTTCTCAATGGGGTTCAGATCAGGTGAACAAGGAGGCCATGTCATTAGATTTTCTTCTTTTATACCCTTTCTTGCCAGCCACGCTGTGGAGTACTTGGACGCGTGTGATGGAGCATTGTCCTGCATGAAAATCATGTTTTTCTTGAAGGATGCAGACTTCTTCCTGTACCACTGCTTGAAGAAGGTGTCTTCCAGAAACTGGCAGTAGGACTGGGAGTTGAGCTTGACTCCATCCTCAACCCGAAAAGGCCCCACAAGCTCATCTTTGATGATACCAGCCCCAAACCAGTACTCCACCTCCACCTTGCTGGTGTCTGAGTCGGACTGGAGCTCTCTGCCCTTTACCAATCCAGCCACGGGCCCATCCATCTGGCCCATCAAGACTCACTCATTTCATCAGTCCATAAAACCTTAGAAAAATCAGTCTTGAGATATTTCTTGGCCCAGTCTTGACGTTTCAGCTTGTGTGTCTTGTTCAGTGGTGGTCGTCTTTCAGCCTTTCTTACCTTGGCCATGTCTCTGAGTATTGCACACCTTGTGCTTTTGGGCACTCCAGTGATGTTGCAGCTCTGAAATATGGCCAAACTGGTGGCAAGTGGCATCTTGGCAGCTGCACGCTTGACTTTTCTCAGTTCATGGGCAGTTATTTTGCGCCTTGGTTTTTCCACACGCTTCTTGCGACCCTGTTGACTATTTTGAATGAAACGCTTGATTGTTCGATGATCACGCTTCAGAAGCTTTGCAATTTTAAGAGTGCTGCATCCCCCTGCAAGATATCTCACTATTTTTGACTTTTCTGAGCCTGTCAAGTCCTTCTTTTGACCCATTTTGCCAAAGGAAAGGAAGTTGCCTAATAATTATGCACACCTGATATAGGGTGTTGATGTCATTAGACCACACCCCTTCTCATTACAGAGATGCACATCACCTAATATGCTTAATTGGTAGTAGGCTTTCGAGCCTATACAGCTTGGAGTAAGACAACATGCATAAAGAGGATGATGTGGTCAAAATACTCATTTGCCTAATAATTCTGCACTCCCTGTATGTGGATGGGTGTCTTTCGGTAAGTGTTTTTATTACTTAAGACACCTCAGCTATGGTTTGGCACTTTATGCATTAATATAAAGTTCTAAATATATGTATTGTACTTATATTTGCCATGATTCAGGTTCATGTATTTCTTTTTTACAGACTGTCAGTTTCATATTTGGGGAAAATGAACATATTACATTTTTTTTTCTTACCTGGGATTTAAAATTGACTTCATTTTTCTTTGCAAATTGCGGGCAGGATGAGGCCCGCGGGTGCGCCAAATGCTAGACTTTATTGCGTCATTCTTGGCGCAAGATTTTTTTGACGCAAGTTCGTAATTTCCGGCGTCATAGTTGACGCAGAGTTCCTTGCACAAGGTTGCGTAATTAGTGACGCGAGTGTTCGGACGTTGTTGGCGCCAAATTTTTTTTAGTTACGTTGTGCGTCATACTTGGCGCCAAATTTTTTCATTATTTTTTCACCCCATTGCTATTTGCCTCTTGCCTTTTTCTATGTTAGAAGGCTATGCTATTTGGATTTTTTCCCATTCCTGAAACTGTCATATAAGGAAATTGATAATTTTGCTTTATGTTTTTTCTTTTACATTTTGCAAGATGTCTCAATCTGATCCTGTCTTAGAAGTATCTGTTGGAACTTTGCTGCCTGATATCGATTCTCCCAAAGCTAAGTGCATTTGTTCTAAACTTGTGGAGACTATATCTCCGATGTCATTTGCAATAGTTGTCATGATAAACTTTTACATGCAGATAATGTGTCCATCAGTAATGAGTATCTACATTGCCGGTTGCAGTTCCTTCAACTTCTAATGTACATGAGATACCTATGAATTTTAAAGAATTTGTTACCGATTCTATTCAGAAGGCTCTGTCTGCTTTTCCGCCTTCTAATAAACGTACAAGGTCTTTAAGACTTCTCATAAAGTTGATGAAATTTTAAAGGACCGACAACATAATGGAATTATCCTCCTCTGATGAGGATCTATCTGATTCAGAAGATCCTTCCTCAGATATTGACACTGACAATCTACTTATTTAAAATGGAGTATATTCATTCTTTGTTAAAAGAAGTGTTAATTACTTTAGATATTGAGGAAACTAGTTCTCTTGATATTAAAACTAGTAAACGTTTAAATTCTTTTTATAAACCTCCTATGGTTACTCCAGAGGTTTTTCCTATTTCTGATATGATTCTAAGGAATGGAATAAGCCGGGTACTTCTTTTATTCCTTCTTCAAGGTTTAAAAAATTGTATCCTTTACCAGCAATTTCAATAGAGTTTTGGGAAAAGATCCCCAAAGTTGATGGGGCCTATTTCTACTCTGCTTAACGTACCACAATTCCTATGGAAGATAGTACTTTTAAAGATCCTTTAGATAGGAAACTTAAATCTTATCTAAGGAAAGCCTATTTATATTCAGGTCATCTTCTCAGGCCTGCAATTTCTTTGGCTGATGTTGCAGCTGCATCAACTTTTTGGTTGGATAATTTAGCGCAACAAGAATTGGATTCTGATGTATCTAGCATTTTTGGCTTACTGCAACATGCTAATCATTTTATTTGTCGATGACATTTTTGATATTATCAAAATTGATGTTAGATCCATGTCTTTAAGCTATTTTAGCTAGAAGAGCTTTGTGACTTAAATCTTGGAATGCTTATTTGACATCTAAGTCTAGATTGCATCTTTCTTTCCAAGGTAATAATTTATTTGGTCTCAGTTGGATTCTATTATTTCAACTGTTACTGGGGGGAAGGGAGTTTTTTTGCCTCAGGATAAGAAACCTAGGGTAAATCTAAGGCTTCTAACCGTTTTCGTTCCTTTCATCAAATTTAAAGAACGAAAACCTAATCCTCCTCCCAAGGAATCTGTTTCCAATTTGAAGGCTTCCTCAAATTGGAATAATTCCAAGCTATTTAAGAAACCAAAGTCAGCCCCTAAGTCCGCATGAAGGTGCGGCCTTCATTCCAGCTCAGCTGGTAGGGGGCAGATTAAGGTTTTTTCAAGGATGTTTGGATCAAATTCTCGTCAAATCATTGGATTCAGTGCATTGTCTCTCAGGGGTATCGAATAGGATTCAGAGTAAGATCTCCTGTGAGATTTTTTTTTTTTTCTCACACATCCCAGCAAATCCAGTAAAAACTCAGGCTTTCCTGAAGTGTTTCAGGCCTGGAGTTATCTGGGGTAATCATGCCAGTTCCCTTTCAGGAACAGGGTCTGGGGTTTTATTCAAATCTATTCATTGTCCCAAAGAAGGAAAATTTATTCAGACCAGTTCTGTATCTGAAAATTTTGAATCGTTATGTAAGAGTACCAACTTTCAAAATGGTAACTATAAGGACTATTCTGCCCTTTTGTTCAGCAAGGACATTATATATCCACAATGACTTGCAGGATGCATACCTTCATATTCCGATTTATCCAGATCATTATCCGTTCCTGAAATTCTCTTTTCTAGACAAGCATTACCAATTTGTTGCTTTTCCGTTTGGCCTAGCAACAGCTCCAAGAATCTTTTCAAAGGTTCTTGGTGACAGAGAGCAGGGTATTGCAGTGTTTCCTTAGTTGGACGATATCTTGGTACTAGCTCAGTCTTTACTTTCTGCAGAATCTCACACAAATCAGCTAGTGTTTCTTCGGAAACATAGTTGGAGGATCAATTTACCAAATGAGTTTGTTGATTCCTCAGACAAGGGTCACCTTTTTAGGTTTCCAGATAGATTCAGTGTCCATGACTCTGTCTCATAACAGATAAGAGGCGTTTAAAATTGGTTTGCAGCCTGTCGGAACCTTCAGTCTCAATCATACCCTTCAGTGGCTTTGTGCATGGAAGTTTTAGGTCTCATGACGGCAGCATCGGGCGCCATCCCTTTGCTCATTTTTCACATGAGACCTCTCCAGCTTTGTATGCTGAATTAATGGTGCAGGGATTATTACAAAGATATCACAATTAATATCCTTAAATCCCAATGTTCGACACTCTCTGACGTGGTGGTTTAGTTCAAGGGGCTTCTTTGGTTTGGCCAACCTGGACTGTGATCACAACAGATGTGAGTCTTTCAGGTTGGGGAGCTGTCTGGGGATCTCTGACAGCACAAGGGGTTTGGAAATCTCAAGAGGCGAGATTACCAATCAATATTTTAGAACTCTGTGCAATTTTCAGAGCTCTTCAGTTTTGGCCTCTGTCTGAAAACAAATGAACGTTTCTCTTTTTAACAGATAATATCACAACAGTGGCATATGTCAATAATCAGGGTGGGACTCACAGTCCTCAAGCTATGAGAGAAGTATCTCAGATACTTGTTGGGCGGAATCCGGCTCCTGTCTAATTTCTGCGGTGCATATCCCAGGTGTAGACAATTGGGAGTGGATTATCTTAGCTGTCAGACTTTACATCCGGGGGAGTGGTCTCTAGATTGTTCAGATGTTCGGTCTTCCAGAGATAGATCTGATGCCTCTCATCTAAATAAGAAACTTCCCAGATACCTGTCCAGGTCAGGGATTTTCAGGCGGAAGCAGTGGATGCATTGACACTTCCTTGGTGTTATCAACCTGCTTATTTTCATGCCTCTAGTTCTTCTTCTGAGAGTGATCTCCAAAAACCTCACAGGTTTTGGTATGCGGATCTTGTTCGGATGTCCAGTTGCCAACCTTGGCCACTTCCGTTAAGCCGGACCTATTGTCCTCAAGGTCCGTTTTTCCATCAGGATCTCAAATCCTTAAATTTAAAAGGTGTTGAAATTGACGCCTAGTGCTAAGTCATAGAGGTTTCTCTGACTCAGTGATTAATACTATGTTACAAGCTCGTAAATTTGTCTCTAGAAAGATTTATTATCGAGTTTGGAAGACTTACATTTCATGGTGTTCCTCTAATAAATTCTCTTGGCATTTCTTTTAGAATTCCTAGCATTTTAACAGTTTCTTCAGGATGGTTTGATAAAGGTTTGTCCTGCATGTTCCTTGAAAGGACAAATCTCTGCTCTTTCTGTTTTATTCCACAGAATAAATTGCTATATTTCCTGATATTTCACTTTTTTTGTACAGGCTTTGGTTCGTATCAAGCCTTTCATTAAATAAATCTCTCCTCCTTGGAGTCTTAATTTGGTTTTGAAGGCTTTACAGGCTCCTCCATTTGAACCTATGCATTCTTTGGATATTAAAACTACTTTCTCGGAAAGTGTTGTTCCTTTTGGCCATCTCTTCTGCTAGAAGAGTTTCTGAGCTATCTGCTCTTTCTTGTGAATCTCCTTTTCTGATTTTTCATCAGGATAAGGCGGTTTTGCGGACTTCTTTTCAATTTTTACCTAAGGTTGTGAATTCTAACAACATTAGTAGAGAAATTGTTGTCCCTTCCTTGTGTCCTAATCCTATGAATTCTTTGGAAAGATCCTTACATTCTATGGATGTGGTGAGAGCTTTGAAATATTATGTTGGAGCTACTAAAGATTTCAGGAAGACTTCTAGTCTATTTGTTATATTTTCTGGTTCTAGGAAAGGTCAGAAGGCTCTGCTATTTCCTTGGCTTCTTGGTTGAAACTTTTGATTCATCAAGCTTAATTTGTAGTCGGGTCAGGCCCCGCCTCAGAGAATTATCAGCTCATTCTACTAGATCAGTCTCGACTTTGTGGGCTTTTAAGAATGATGCTTCAGTTGATCAGATTTGCAAAGCGGCGACTTGGTCCTCTTTGCATACATTTACTAAATATCTACCGTGTTGATGTATTTGCTTCTTCAGAAGCAGTTTTTGGTAGAAAAGTTCTTCAGGCAGTCGTTTCAGTTTGATTCTTCTGCTTATGTTTTTAAGTTTTTCTTGTCATTAAAGAAACTTATAATTTGGGTTGTGGATTATTTTTTCAGCGGAAAATGGCTGGTTCTTTATTTTTATCCCTCCCTCTCTAGTGACTCTTGCGTGGAGTTCCACATCTTGGGTATTAATATCCCATACATCACTAGCTCATGGACTCTTGCCAATTACATGAAAGAAAACATAATTTATGTAAGAACTTACCTGATAAATTCATTTCTTTCATATTGGCAAGAGTCCATGAGGCACACCCCTTTTTATGGTGGTTATGATTTTTTTGTATAAAGCACAATTATTTCCAAAATCCTTTGATGCTTTTTACTCCTTTCTTTATCACCCCACTACTTGGCTATTCGTTTAAACTGAATTGTGGGTGTGGTGAGGGGTGTATTTATAGCATTTTGAGGTTTTTGTAAACTTTGCCCCTCCTGGTAGGATTGTATATCCCATACTTCACTAGCTCATGGACTCTTGCCAATATGAAAGAAATGAATTTATCAGGTAAATGCTCACATAAATTCTGTTGTTTTCAGATCCTCAGAGTTCTTTGCCATGAGGTGCCATGTTGAACTTCCAGTTTCCAGTATGATAGTGTGTGAGGGAAAACACCACCAAATTTAACACACCTGCTCCCTATTCACACTTGAAACCTTGTAACACTAACGAGTCACATGATACCGGGGAGGGAAAATGGCTTATTGGGCCCAATTTGACATTTCCACTTAGGGGTTGGTACTCACTTTTGTTGCCAACGGTTTAGACATTAATGGCTGTGTGTTGAGTTATTTTGAGGGGGACAGTATATTTACGCTGTTATACAGGGATGTACACTCACTACTTTACATTGTAGCAAAGTGTCATTTTTTTTCAGTGTTGTCAGATGAAAATATATAAATAAAATAATTAAGAAAAATGTGAGGGGTGTACTCACTTTTGTGAGATACTGTGTGTGTGGTGTATGTATGTATATGTGGATGTGTGCCAATACCTGTTTTTGTCTTATACACTAACACATAAGACCACATTTTTTCACTTTTTTTTTAACATTTTTTTTAAATGCTGCAAAAAAATGCCTGCTTAAGTTGGGATCTTGGTCACACTATGGCCATATTCTGCTCAGCCAGTCACCACTTACAAGGTGTCCCAAAATAGACTGGTCCTAACACTATTAAGTTTAGCCTACTGCAGAGTAATATGGCCTCAAATCATGACCTGCACAGAATGAGGACTCCCTTTCTTTAGACCAGTCTCCCCACAAAATGTGTGCTAATAAATAAAATGTTTTTTGTTAGGTGTGCTTAACCAAACCCCCGTTGTATGTATGTATGTATGGACCTGGATCCGGTGTTGGTCCTATGTGATTATATAAACACCTTTACTGTGTAATACAAAAAGCCATAACGTTTCGACCCCTCAGAGGCCTTGGTCACATGGAAATACTCCACAACAAGTATACCCTATCATATACTTGTTGTGGGGTATTTCCATGTGACCAAGGCCTCCTTGAGGACCAACACCGGAACCTGGTCTTCAAATTTCTTATCTTATTTTTGGACATTTAATAGAGCTGCACACAGAGTGGATGATGGTACTGATCTCTTTGTATATGTATGTTGTGTATGTATATTATACAACCTCGCACTTAAGTTTGGGGGCATTTGGAGGAAGTTTCTTTCATGTAAGTGGCAAGAGTCCATGAGCTAGTGACATATGGGATAAACATTCCTACCAGAAGTGGGCAAAGTTTCCCAAACCTCAAAATACCTATAAATACACCTCCCAGCTCACTCTACCTTTTTTAGTTTTACAAAACTTAGCCTTCATTGGAGGATAGTGAAGTCGTGCTTAAAGGGACACTCGGGTTAAATTAAATTTTCATGATTCAGATACAGCATGTAATTTTAAACAACTTTCCAATTTACTTCTATTAAAAAAAAAAATGTGCACAGTCTTTTATATATTTACAATTTTTGAATCACCAGATCCTACTGAGCATGTGCAAGGAATTCAGACTATACCAGGGTCGGCTCCAGAACGAATGAAATGGGGGGGCATTTTATTGTTCACGAGGGGGGCACGCATTTTAAAAAGCATGTAGAGAGTCAAAATAAGAGCAGACCTACTGTGACAGTCCAGGGTTACATTGATTTGTTTATATTTCGGAAGTGCAGCGGTTACAATGAGTCATATCTCAAGGAGTATAGGGGGTTACATTTATAAGATGTCTGGCAATGCCGCAGCAGTTACATTTACCAGATTTATGGCAGTGCAGGGGTTACGTTTGTCATATCTCAGGAATGTCTCCCACATATGACCACAGCCAGTGGGACACTGTTTGCATGTGTAGCTCTACCAAGACCCTACTAATGATCAAATAAGCTTTTTCGTGTCAATAAGTTTGAGTGCCAAGCAGTACATTACTTGTACAGATATTATTAATGATATTTACTAGCACACACACAGTATATACAGTATGTATATACACACAAATTATATATATATATATTATATATATATATATATATATATTATATATTTATTTATATATATATATATACACACACACTGTGACTTGCAGTGGGGGAAACAAGGAATTCCCAATTTGCTTCTTTATCTGTGGCTGCCAGGATATAAAGCACAATAGGGAAGGGGATTACTACTCACACACACACACACACTTGGTTATACGGCGTGGTTTTCACAAAATTACTTCTGCCTTCCCTCTCACTGACTGTTAGCTTCTCCAGCACTTCCTGCAGAGGTCTGATGATGTCATCATCTCACTGCAGCTCAGTAGTAAGTGGGCTAGCAGGGGAGGGGAGGGGGCATTGCAAGCCCTAGGTTAACTGTGAGAGCACCAGCAGGGAATTGCAACTTTATTTGTTAACTGGTTTAAAATAGAGGAGAGTAAAGAGATTAGCTGGGCCCTCCAGTGGCGGATCTCCAGGGTCCAGTGGCTGCAAATGGTTGATCTCGACATTTGGGACCCTGGACGTTCCGTCACTTATAAAATGTAAAAAAAAAATAAAAAAATAATAATTTTTTTTTTTTAAATCACTTCTTTTGCCCTGGGGGGCACATCATTCCATTGGGGGGGCATTGCCCCCAATGCCCCCCTAGAGCCGACTTTGGACTATACGTATATGCATTGTGATTGGCTGATTGCTATCACATGGTACAAGGGGTGTGGTAAATATACATAACTTTGAAATTTGTTATAAAAAAATCTACTACTCATTTGAAGTTCAGGACTAAGTGCTATTGCATTGGTCTTATCTTGCATTTGTTGAGTATGGCAAATCTAATGTGGTTTACTGGTCCTTTAATGTCTTCTGGTGAAAGGTGCTTCTAAGCATCTTTTGAAGCCCAATTCCTCTCAAAATACAGTGTTTGAGGGATGTGAATGGGAGTATTGCCTGATATCCATGTTTTTCACCTATGGAAACTCTTTTCTAAGGACTCTCTCTGTACATTGGTCGTGGGGATTCATCTGCTACCTTCCCTTTACAGATCGACCTTATACTCTACCATTACCTCTGCTTGATATTTTCAGTACTGGTTTGGCTGTCTGCTATATGTGGATGGATGTACTTCAGGTTAAGTTGATATTATTTTTTAGGACACTCTCAGCTATGTTTTGGCACTTTATATTTCTCCAACATTAGGTGTGTCCGGTCCACGGCGTCATCCTTACTTGTGGGATATTCTACCTCCCCAACAGGAAATGGCAAAGAGCCCAGCAAAGCTGGTCACATGATCCCTCCTAGGCTCCGCCTACCCCAGTCATTCTCTTTGCCGTTGTACAGGCAACATCTCCACGGAGATGGCTTAGAGTTTTTAGTGTTTAACTGTAGTTTTTATTATTCAATCAAGAGTGTTTGTTATTTTGAAATAGTGCTGGTATGTACTATTTACTCAGAAACAGGAAAAGAGATGAAAGATTTCTGTTTGTATGAGGAAAATGATTTTAGCAACCGTACTAAAATCCATGGCTGTTCCACACAGGACTGTTGAGAGCTACTAACTTCAGGTGGGGGAACAGTATGCAGTCTCTTGCTGCTTGAGGTATGACACAATCTAACAAGACGATGTAATGCTGGAAGCTTTCATTTTCCCTATGGGAGTCCGGTAAGCCATGTTTATTACGATCATAAATAAGGGCTTCACAAGGGCTTATTAAGACTGTAGACTTTTCTGGGCTAAATCGATTCATTTATTAACACATATGTTAGCCTTGAGGAATCTATTTTATCTGGGTAGTTTGATATAAGAATATCGGCAGGCACTGATATTAGACACCTTATTCCTTTAGGGGCTTTACCTAAAGCATAAGCAGAGCCTCATTTTCGCGCGCGTGTGGCGCACTTGTTTTTGAGAGGCATGGGCATGCAGTCGCCATGTGTGTGGAGCTTCTGATACTTAGAAAGAGGACTTTCTGAAGGCGTTCATTTGGTATCGTATTCCCTTTGGGCTTGGTTGGGTCTCAGCAAAGCAGATTACCAGGGACTGTGGGTAAAGGGTTAAAGTTTAAAACGGGCTCCGGGTTCCGTTATTTAAGGGTTAAAGCTTCCAAATTTGGTGTGCAATACTTTTAAGGCTTTAAGACACTGTGGTGAAAATTTGGTGAATTTTGTACAATTCCTTCATGTTTTTTCGCAAGATGATTCCTCAAGTGAGGGGAGTAAGCATGGTACTGCATCATTCCCTCCTTCGTCTACACGAGTCTTGCCCACTCAGGAGGCCCCTAGTACATCTAGCGCGCCAATACTCCTTACTATGCAACAATTAACGGCTGTAATGGATAATTCTGTCAAAAACATTTTAGCCCAAATGAACACTTGTCAGCGTAAGCGCGGCTGCTCTGTTTTAGATACTGAAGAGCATGGCAACGCTGATACTAATATCTCTGAAGGGCCCCTAACCCAGTCTGATGGGGCCAGGGAGGTTTTGTCTGAGGGAGAAATTACTGATTCAGGGAACATTTCTCAACAGGCTGAACCTGATGTGATTGCATTTAAATTTAAGTTGGAACATCTCCGCATTCTGCTTAAGGAGGTATTATCCACTCTGGATGATTGTGACAAGTTGGTCATCCCAGAGAAGCTATGTAAAATGGACAAGTTCCTAGAGGTGCCGGGGCTCCCAGAAGCTTTTCCTATACCCAAGCGGGTGGCGGACATTGTTAATAAAGAATGGGAAAGGCCCGGTATTCCTTTCGTCCCTCCCCCCATATTTAAAAAATTGTTTCCTTTGGTCGACCCCAGAAAGGACTTATGGCAGACAGTCCCCAAGGTCGAGGGGAGCGTTTTTCCACTTTAAACAAAACGCACCACTATACCCATAGAGGATAGTTGTGCTTTTCAAAGTCCTATGGAATAAAAAATTTGAAGGTTTGCTTAAAAAGATGTTTGTTCAGCAGGGTTACCTTCTACAACCAATTGCATGCATTGTCCCTGTCGCTACAGCCGCATGTTTCTGGTTCGATGAGCTGATAAAGGGGGGCGCTCGACTAGTGGGATTCTCCTCCTTATGAGGAGATTATGGACAGAATCAATGCTCTCAAATTGGCTAATTCTTTCACCCTAGGACGCCACTTTGCAATTGGCTAGGTTAGCGGCTAAGAATTCTGGGTTTGCTATTGTGGCGCGCAGAGCGCTTGGTTGAAATCTTGGTCGGCTGATGCGTCTTCCAGAACAAGCTACTTAACATTCCTTTCAAGGGGAAAACGGCTGTTTGGCCCTGAATTGAAAGAGATTATCTCTGATATCACTGGGGGTAAGGGCCACGGCCCTTCCTCAGGATCGGCCTTTCAAGGCAAAAAAATAAACCTAATTTTCGTCCCTTTCGTAGAGAACGGACCAGGCCCGAGGGTGCTAACGTCCTCTAAGCAAGAGGGTAATACTTCTCAAGCCAAGCCAGCTTGGGAGACCAATGCAAGGCTGGGAACAAGGGAAAGCAGGCCAAGAAACCTGCCACTGTCTACCAAGGACTGCATGAAATTTGTTGGCCCTCGATCCGGGACCGGATTCTGGTGGGGGGCAGACTCTCTCTCTTCGCTCAGGCTTGGGCAAGAGATGTTCTGGATCCCTTGGGCGCTAGAATAGTCTCCCAAGGTTATCTTCTGGAATTCAAAGGGACTTCCCCAAGGGGGAGGTTCCACAGGTCTCAGTTGTCTTCAGACCACATAAAAAGACAGGCATTCTTACATTGTGGTAGAAGACCTGTTAAAATTGGGAGTGATTCATCCTGTTCCATTAAGAGAAAAAGGGTTGGGGTTTCTACTCCAATCTGTACATAGTTCCCAAAAAGAGGGACACGTTCAGACCAATCTTAGATCTCAAGATCTTAAACAAGTTTCTCAAGGTTCCATCGTTCAAGATGGAAACCATTCGAACTATTCTTCCTTCCATCCAGGAAGGTCAATTCATGACCACGGTGGATTTAAAGGATGCGTATCTACATATTCCTATCCACAAGGAACATCATCGGTTCCTAAGGTTCGCATTCCTGGACAAGCATTACCAGTTCGTGGCGCTTCCTTTCGGATTAGCCACTGCTCCAAGGATTTTCACAAAGGTACTAGGGTCCCTTCTAGCTGTGCTAAGACCAAGGGGCATTGCTGTAGTACCTTACTTGGACGACATTCTGATTCAAGCGTCGTCCCTTCCTCAAGCAAAGGCTCACACGGACATCGTCCTGGCCTTTCTCAGATCTCACGGATGGAAAGTGAACGTGGAAAAGAGTTCTCTATCTCCGTCAACAAGGGTTCCCTTCTTGGGAACAATAATAGACTCCTTAGAAATGAGGATATTTCTGACAGAGGCCAGAAAATCAAAGCTTCTAGACTCTTGTCGGGATACTTCATTCCGGTTCCTCTTCCTTCATAGCTCAGTGCATGGAAGTGATCGGTTGATGGTAGCGGCTATGGACAATAGTTTCCTTTTGCGCGCATTCATCTAAGACCATTACAACTGTGCATGCTCAGTCAGTGGAATGGGGATTATACAGACTTGTCTCCGAAGATACAAGAAAATCAGAGGACCAAGAGCTACACTCCGTTTGGTGGCTGTCCCTGGACAACCTGTCACAAGGGAGTACATTCCGCAGACCAGAGTGGGGTCTTTGGTCACACCGACGCCAGTCTGATGGGCTGGGGCGCGGTCTGGGGATCCCTGAAAGCTCAGGGTCTTTGGTCTCGGGAAGAATCTCTTCTACCGATAAATATTCTGGAACTGAGAGCGATATTCAATGCTCTCAAGGCTTGGCCTCAGCTAGCGAGGGCCAAGTTCATACGGTTTCAATCAGACAACATGACAACTGTTGCGTACATCAACCATCAGGGGGGAACAAGGAGTTCCCTAGCGATGGAAGAAGTGACCAAAATCATTCTATGGGCGGAGTCTCACTCCTGCCACCTGTCCGCTATCCACATCCCAGGAGTGGAAAATTGGGAAGCGGATTTTCTGAGTCGTCAGACATTGCATCCGGGGGAGTGGGAACTCCATCCGGAAATCTTTGCCCAAGTCACTCAGCTGTGGGGCATTCCAGACATGGATCTGATGGCCTCTCGTCAGAACTTCAAAGTTCCTTGCTACGGGTCCAGATCCAGGGATCCCAAGGCGGCTCTAGTGGATGCACTAGTAGCACCTTGGACCTTCAAACTAGCTTATGTGTTCCCGCCGTTCCCTCTCATCCCCAGGCTGGTAGCCAGGATCAATCAGGAGAGGGCGTCGGTGATCTTGATAGCTCCTGCGTGGCCACGCAGGACTTGGTATGCAGATCTGGTGAATATGTCATCGGCTCCACCTTGGAAGCTACCTTTGAGACGAGACCTTCTTGTTCAGGGTCCGTTCGAACATCCGAACCTGGTTTCACTCCAGCTGACTGCTTGGAGATTGAACGCTTGATCTTATCGAAGCGAGGGTTCTCAGATTCTGTTATCGATACTCTTGTTCAGGCCAGAAAGCCTGTAACTAGAAAGATTTACCACAAAATTTGGAAAAAATATATCTGTTGGTGTGAATCTAAAGGATTCCCTTGGGACAAGGTTAAGATTCCTAAGATTCTATCCTTCCTTCAAGAAGGATTGGAAAAAGGATTATCTGCAAGTTCCCTGAAGGGACAGATTTCTGCCTTGTCTGTGTTACTTCACAAAAAGCTGGCAGCTGTGCCAGATGTTCAAGCCTTTGTTCAGGCTCTGGTTAGAATTAAGCCTGTTTACAAACCTTTGACTCCTCCTTGGAGTCTCAATTTAGTTCTTTCAGTTCTTCAGGGGGTTCCGTTTGAACCCTTACATTCCGTTGATATTAAGTTATTATCTTGGAAAGTTTTGTTTTTGGTTGCAATCTCTTCTGCTAGAAGAGTTTCAGAATTATCTGCTCTGCAGTGTTCTCCTCCTTATCTGGTGTTCCATGCAGATAAGGTGGTTTTACGTACCAAAAGTTGTTTCTAACAAAAACATTAACCAGGAGATTATCGTACCTTCTCTGTGTCCGAAACCAGTTTCAAAGAAGGAACGTTTGTTGCACAATTTGGATGTTGTTCGCGCTCTAAAATTCTATTTAGATGCTACAAAGGATTTTAGACAAACATCTTCCTTGTTTGTTGTTTATTCTGGTAAAAGGAGAGGTCAAAAAGCAACTTCTACCTCTCTCTCTTTTTGGATTAAAAGCATCATCAGATTGGCTTACGAGACTGCCGGACGGCAGCCTCCCGAAAGAATCACAGCTCATTCCACTAGGGCTGTGGCTTCCACATGGGCCTTCAAGAACGAGGCTTCTGTTGATCAGATATGTAGGGCAGCGACTTGGTCTTCACTGCACACTTTTACCAAATTTTACAAGTTTGATACTTTTGCTTCTTCTGAGGCTATTTTTGGGAGAAAGGTTTTGCAAGCCGTGGTGCCTTCCATTTAGGTGACCTGATTTGCTCCCTCCCTTCATCCGTGTCCTAAAGCTTTGGTATTGGTTCCCACAAGTAAGGATGACGCCGTGGACCGGACACACCTATGTTGGAGAAAACAGAATTTATGTTTACCTGATAAATTACTTTCTCCAACGGTGTGTCCGGTCCACGGCCCGCCCTGGTTTTTTTAATCAGGTCTGATAATTTATTTTCTTTAACTACAGTCACCACGGTACCATATGGTTTCTCCTATGCAAATATTCCTCCTTAACGTCGGTCGAATGACTGGGGTAGGCGGAGCCTAGGAGGGATCATGTGACCAGCTTTGCTGGGCTCTTTGCCATTTCCTGTTGGGGAGGAGAATATCCCACAAGTAAGGATGACGCCGTGGACCGGACACACCGTTGGAGAAAGTAATTTATCAGGTAAACATAAATTCTGTTTTTAAAGTTTTTAATATATATTGCATATATTTGCTATAAGTCAGGTCTATGTTTATTTCCCTTTGCAGTCTAATAGTTTCAGCATGAAAATTGTTTATAGGAGAAATTTCGAAAATTTCTTACCTGGGGTTCCAGCTTGTAACTTACAAACTTGTTTTTTCAAATTTTCGTGGGCAAATTAGTCTTGCGATGGCGCAAAATGCTTCTATTTATTGCGTCATTTTTGGCGCAGATGTTGCGTTTGTTGTGACGAGAGTCACGTCATTTCTTGCTTCTGATGCAAATTTTTTGGGCGCGAAGTCGCGCCTGTTATGACATGAGTCGTGTCATTTCTTAACTTTGGTGCTAAAAGTGTGTGGTTTTTTTTTTTTTTCTTTCTCTTTCATGTAATTTGGCAAGAGTCCATGAGCTAGTGACATGGGTTAAAATTTCCCAAACCTCAAAATACCTATAAATACACCCCTCACCACACCCACAATTCAGTTTTACAAACTTTGCCTCCTATGGAGGTGGTGAAGTAAGTTTGTGCTTGATTTTCTTCTGTGATATG